>NW_015388613.1:41708-55235 GCF_001527695.2 Protobothrops mucrosquamatus
TTTCTTCCGGCAGGAGAAGGAGGAGGGGGAGGAGCAAGCTTGCTTGGGTTCCAACTGCAGAGCTGGGAGAAGGGGCAGCCCCCTCCCTCCGTGCCTCTGGATTGAAGGGCAGGAAGCTGGAGGTTGCTTCTTGCAGCCAGTCTGCATATTACCCAGGAACTTGCCAAGGCAGGCAATTCAGAACATGCCTCCCTAATAGCAGGGTTGTGCCATGTTTATGTAAAATGTTGGGGAAGATAGGAGACAAGAGCTCCCAAAGAAGGCGGATCACCATGTAATAGCAGTTAGTTCTCCCACTGTCCCCTTCCCGGTCCTATCCCACCGCAGCCATGGGTGGCATATGGGCCCCTCTCGCTCCCAGAGTACTTTTCCCATCTGTTCTTCGTTCAGCGGGAAGTTTCCATCCCCAAGATCTGTGGCAGGAATCTTTCTTTTTTTTTTTTTTTAAAGAAAATCTAATTGCCAAAGCAAAAATAAAATAAAATAAAATTAAAGGATAACTCTTCTTTCTGTCCTGGTGAAAAGATCACTACCAAAGAAGGCCTATTTTCCAAAAGCAAACTATCAAAGACAATGGTGCTATTTTTAAATGTTCTTAAAAAAAACACCTCCTCACCCCATTTGCCCCCCCCCCACCTCTAAGCAATTTAGGAAAGCATGCAAGAAGGTAACAGGCAAGCCAAGGAGGGAATTCCTGTCCCAAGTTAGAATTGTTATTATTGTTATATATACAGCACTGAGAGTGCTCAGTTCTAGGCGCAGAGTGAGTGCAAGGCACAAAAGTGCAAGTTAAAAATCAGGGAGGGAGGGAGGGAGGGAAGGAGGGAAGGAGGGAAGGAAGGAAGGAAGGAAGGAAGAGGAAGGAAGGAAGGAAGGAAGGAAGGAAGGAAGGAAGGAAGGAAGGAAGGAAAGAGGTCTTTAAAAAGAATAGTCATGGGAGCGCTCTGAAAGACAAGCACAGATGATACACAGCAAGGGAACTGGTTTTTGCAATAATCACAAATCTAATAATATCTGATCATTTGCTGTTTCAAATTCTGTCTCATTTTTTTCAATACAGGTAGTTCTGAATATACAATTGGTCACTTAGCAACCATTTGAAGTTACGATGCACCCCTTAAAACAGGGGTGTTAAATTGCCAGCCTGTGGGCGGTTGCATCATACAGAGGCCGCACCCACCCCAGCTCCGGCAATGCAAAAAAAAAGTTGCGATACGTCATGACACGTCATGACGCAGCAAGTTTGACATCCGTGCCTTAAAAGCTACTTATGACCACATTTTGAAATTACAACAGAATGCGCCTGTGCACGCAAACTTACACACAGAATTACATGATCACATTCTCGGTACTTGGCAACTGGCTTATCTTTACAGCCATTTGCAGCATCCCGCCATCGTATGACAGTGTTTTTCAAGTCTTTTGTTGAAAGTGTTTACTTCTGGTTTCTGGCTAAAAATGTCCATTGGGTAAAATGGATTTGCTAGGAACTGTGGCATTTAATGACCGCGGTGTTCCCTTAATAACTCCCACAAAAAGTGTTGTGAAATTGGATCCAGTCATGTGGTGACCTTGTCAGCAACTGCAATGACTTATGATTCTGGGCTCAATTACCTGTAAACCTAACAGACCTCACAGTCAACCCAACTCACAGTTAACAGATGAATGAGGAAGGTGTTTACTTCTCTCATTGGAGCCGACAATGCAGTGGGCAGGGCTTTTCAACCGGTGGTACGCATACCACCAGTGGTACTTTGGCACATGGCAGGTGGTACACGACCCTCCTAGACAAGTGTAGTGGGGGAGGGGAATGAGCTGAAGCAACCCAAACCTGAGGGAGAGGCAGCTGGAGCTGCAGGACTGTCTGGGCTCGGCAGAAGCCCCAGGAGCGCCGGCAGGGCTCCAGCTGATTGGCTCTTCTGGAAGCAGCGCAGAGCTGGAGGTGAAATGAAGAAAAAGGGGGGAGGAGAAAAGAGGATATAAAAGGAGATGGTTTGGCGGGAAAGGGAAAAAAAAGACAACAGGGAAAGAGAAGGGGATGGAGAAGAAGCCATGGAAGGAGAGCTCGGCAGGCAGGGAGGAAAAAGAGACAAGGAAGAAGCAGCATCTGTTGCTGGAAGAAAAGGTCCCCTTGTTCGTTTTCTCCAGCCAGGAGAATGCAATCAGTGCTGATGAAATGAAAAGCCGGGAGACGAGCATGTCGGAAAGGAGGTTGGTTTATTTCAGAAGCCAGTGGGTTCCTAGTCAGCTGGCAGCTTGAATGGATTGCCATAAGGATTTTTATACAGTTTTTACAGCGTTTTGTAATTCAGAGGCTCGGTTTGTGTGCTTTCATTACTGGAATATTTTAGTCTGTTTCACAAAGGCTAGCAATGAGTCCAAAGTGTTGGCTTCCGTAGGTTTAATCCCTTTAAACAAATGTAATTAGTTTTACCCTCTTATCTTGAGTCTGTCTATGGCTTTTAGCAAGTTTTCTTTGTAGGTAAACAGGCTTAATTTAAGGTTATCGCTTTTTGCAATTGCTGAGTTTTTGCTACATTGTTTAAACTGAGACGCCTGAGGCAGTTTAAAGGAAAAAAACTGGAGTTTAGTGTTTCTTTATTCTGGGGGGCTTTTGTGAGTCTTTCGTGCTTTGCGCTTGATTCCTGTGTCTTTAAGGGTACAGTGAAGGGACTGGTGTGGGTGTGTGTGTGTGCATTTTTACTACACTGTGGAAGGAGATCTCAGAAGGCAGGGAGGAAGAAGAGGAGAGGGAGAGAGGAAGAAGGGCCGACCAGCCAGCAGGTAGTGGTGCATATTAATAAATATGGATAAATTCATCATTTGTCAGTGCAAAGGGCAAGTGATTCATCAGAGGAACTGCCACCGAAGAAATTAAAACTGGTACTTTTTTTCCTTTTTTTTCTACAGTTCGTAACATTTTATTAGATTATAGAATAAAATACAAAAGCAAATAGTAGGACACAGTGGGAGGAAAAAGGGGGGAAAAGTGAGGGGGAGAAGGGAAAAAGAACAGACTTCCTCTGTTTCAGTAGAAGGAAGCATTAACATTGAACCTCAACTTTTTACTTTTCCATAATATTATAAACTAGCCATTTCTATAACAACAAATAAATCTAATCAGTAAAACCCCAAATCCCCCCCCTTTTTTAGTCATCAAGTTTTTGACACCTTGCTAAGCACTGGTGATATTCGAATATTGTCACGTCCTACTAAAAGTGGTACAATCTGTGAAAAGGTTGAAAAGCCCTGCAGTAGGGCAACAAAGCCTAGGTTGGCAATGAAGTCAAATGCAGGTACCCTGTACAATGAAGGCCACTTTTTCTTTTTTTTTTAAATAAAAAAAATGTTTTTAGACTCTTTATTTTATGATCAGATGACAGCACCAGTCTATCTTGGCAGATCTCCAAAAATTTAATCAAGGTGAGTCCTGGCTATTTGCATTGAAAATTATCAGGAAATCCCAGAGTTGCAGATTAGATTGGAAGATTGAGGAGGAAAAAAATGGAAGAAGGCAGAAGCCAACCTTTTCCCCATTGTTTTCAAGAAAAACACTTGGACATATTTATGAAATCACCAAGAGTTGAGCTCAACCAGGAGTTTGTTTAACTTTAACCTACACCATAGAGCAGTGATGGCGAACCTTTTAGAGACCGAGTGCCCAAATTGCAACCCAAAACCCACTTATGTATCGTCGGGTGCCGGGTGGGTGTGGCCCATTGGGTGGGCATGGTTGCAATGGTAACAGCAGACTGGGTGGGACTAAAAAGTTCAATCAATTCCAACTTTGCAAGATCTTTTTTTTTCCCGCGAGAAGTTGAAATTGACTGATTGATTGAACCTTTTTTTTTTGTACACGGCGGCGGAGGCCTAAAGCGAAAAGGTTTTATAAAACCCATCTGAAGGCCTAGGAATGGGGCGATGGCGTGCGTGCCCACACAGAGGGCTCTGAGTGCCGCCTCTGGCACCCGTGCCATAGGTTCGCTACCACTGCCATAGAGCACATGTATTTTTTGAGCTGTCATAGAACAATCATCTGGATATCATATAGATGTCCCCAGGTAGCCAACTAGGATAGAAAAATGATAACACATGCACAGCGAAAATCCCCTTTAACAAGCTTGTATCCCAGCATCTGACGCAAATATGTCAATTATGGATTTGTGATATTATGATACTTGCCTTCCCTTGTAAACACCTGTAAAAAAAAACATAGGTATCACATCTGTTCATATCTAAGGCTGAATTCACACTATATTCTAAATCAGAATTAGTTAAACCATGATTTTTATTAAGCTACAATGGCTATTGCCCAGCATACAGTATGTACCTTAAACCATGATTTGCAAACCATGATGAATGAGTTCATACACCTCCTTTCATGTTCTCAGCCTCAGTCAAGCGTTATGTCCAAATCTCAAACCATGGATTTGCCTTAACTAGGGATGGTTGAAGTAAATCAACTCTACAAACTATGGTTTGGTGTGGGCATGTTTCAAACAAACTGTAATGAAGATCAGCTCTCCCAGCCTGAGGCCTCCAAGTGTGTTGGGACTACAACAAAGAATTCCCCACGCATTTGAACAGCAAGAGATTAGAGGAAGGCAACAGCTTGTGGAATTCAGAGAAACCCATATTGTAGTTAATTGAAAACAGACGGAAAAACCTCTGAACTCTGTCCTCACAGTTGAACCAGAGGAATCAGGAACAGAAGAGTCATTGGTAGGATTCACCTCTTGCTCTGAGTCCTAAATATACTTTTGAAATCACAGTGGCTGGATAGATACCTGAAAGTCACAACCAACCATCCAGCCTTTGGCTTAATATGCTACATCAATGGTGGCGAACCTATGGCACGGGTGCCAGAGGCAGCACTCAGAGCCCTCTCTGTGGGCATGCGTGCCATCGCCCCAGTCCTATGCCTTCAGATGGGTTTTATAAAACCTTTTCACTTTAGGCCTCCGCCGCCGTGTACACAAAAAAAGGTTCAATCAATCAGTCAATTTCAACTTCTCCCGGGAAAAGAAAAGATCTTGCAAAGTTGGAATTGATTGATTGAACTTTTTAGTCCCACCCAGTCTGCCGTTACCACCGCAGCCACACCCACCCAATGGGTCACACCCACCCAATGGGCCACACCCACCCAGCACCCGACGATGCATAAGTGGGTTTTGGGCTGCAGTTTGGGCACTCGTCTCTAAAAGGTTCGCCATCACTGTGCTACATGAATCCAACTTGGTGCCTTAGCTCAATGACTGGACTCACACATCACCTTAATCCCTCATTGATTTAACCATGGCTTCTTGAAGAAGCTACCATGGGCAGGCTTTCCAATCATGCTAAACCAGTAGTTCTCAACCTTTTCTTCACCACAGACCCTCTTTAAATACCTTTCCCCCCTGAAGACTCAAGATTTAAATCATAACATTTCTTCAAGCCTTCAAGGAACCCTTGTGATGACATCGCGGCCCCCCAGGGGTCTGCGGACCACAGGTTGAGAACCACTGTGCTAAACCATACCCTATTTGCATCACCCACAACAGGCTTGCTGAGTCAAAAGCAATCACACCATCCAATGGTACAGCACAAAGTCAGGCCAGATCCTTGGGACGGCAGGCCAGGGCCCCAGTCAGCTCACTGGTTCCCCGAGTAGCATCTTCACAATGGGGGGGGGGGGGAAATCCACATCCCCCTTGAAATCCTCATATGGGAAGAGAGATATAAATGCAATAAATTGGCATACTCCTGTTCATGGACCAACAGATGGTTCAAACATGACCTCATTATTAGCAGCGTATGAAATGACGGATTTCATCCTCAAATGAGGACCCTTGAGATGCGTTGGGGCTACAGACTCCCAAGAGCCCCCACGGAGCTGCATTTGTGCCTAAGTGCTTAGTTTCAGACTTCCCAATTTACGCTTGACTCCTTGAGCTGAATTATTCAGGGACATTATTTTTTTTTATCCATTTAGTCACATCCCTCTCTTCCTTCCAAACTGGCACTTCAAAAAGCTCGGATTTGCATACCTCAAGGCTCTTCTCTCATCCAGATTCTGGCCAAGTTGAAACATGCTTTGCTTAAGCAAAATAACAATCTCGGTGCCCTCAAAACACTCCCTGGAATTATCGTTCATGGCTTCCCTTTGCAGGCCTTGGAGGCACCAATTTCTTACTGGAAGCACCCTTACAGCGGTTTTAACAACCTCCACAGCTGCTACTCTCCCCTGAACATTGGTGCATGTGCTGAAATGACCTAACTGTTAGGAGCTGAGCTCAAAACATCTCAAGTTACTAGAATCAAGTTATTAAGTGATGCTGTTGAGATTGAGCTTTTTCACAAAGTACACTGCTTTTATAATAGGAGCCACAGAACTGATCATTCATTCATTCATTCATTCATTCATTCATTCATTCATTCATTCCCCACTTTTATTTTTATACATAACTCAAGGCACCAAACCTATCTAATACTCGTTCTTCCTCCTATTTTCCACAACAAGAACAATCCTGTAAGGTAGGTTGAGCTGAGAGTGACTGGTCCAAAGTCAACCAGTCCGAGAGGCCTAGGACTCACAGTGTCCCACTTTCTAGCCTGATGCCTTAATCACTAGACTGGGGTAGGCAACCTTGGCTCTTTTATGACTCGTGGACCTCAACTCCCAGAATTCCTGAGCCAGCCATGCTGAGGGGAAAGGGAGAGGTTTCCAAGCTGAGCCATGCTGGCTCAGGAATTCTGGGAGTTGAAGTCCACGAGTCATAAAAGTAAGGTGACCAACCGTCCTCCTTTAGGGAGGACAGTCCTCCTTTTGTAAGTTCTGTCCTCCCTCGAAACGTGTCCTCCTACATGTCCTCCTTTTTGATATTTGAAGACTAATCTGCAGGGCTTTTTTTCCCTCATAGAACGCTCAGAACGACATTCCAGCACCTTTTTTTGATGGTTTTTTTCAACTTTTGCATGAGCTGTGCTACTCCCCCTATTGGCTTTCGAAAGCCAATAGGAATTGCTGGTGAGCGGCCAAAACACCCGGCCGGCAAACTTTGCACATGCAAGTTGTCTGCAGCGAAAGCGAATTGGCAGGAACTTTGCACCCCTCCCTGCTACCCAACTACACCATCTCCTAGTTAATTCCAAAGATACCTGGAGGAGACTTGATCTTCGGCTCTGCTAGGGCAATAATGGCTGCGGGCGCAAGAGGCAGGGGCGGCAGGGGTGCTGCGGGCAGGGGTGTGAGGGGCGGCAGCGGCCGGCCGGCCCCCGTGCTGTGGGAGCCGCGGGGCTCTCTCTACACGGGGCTGCGCAGGGTGGGCGGTGGTGCTGGCAGGGTGGCTGCAGGCAGGGTGTGTCGACGGTGGGCTGCCCACGGGGCCAGAGCCGACGCGGCTGGTGCTTTGGGAGCCGTGGGGCCAGCTCTACATGGCGGGGCAGCGGTGCTGGCGGGCGGCTGCGGGCAGGGGTGCGGCGGGCGGTTGACCTTCCATTCGCCAGGCCAGCTTTTACGATATTTTTTCTTCAATTTATTTGTGTCCTCCTTTTCATTGTAAAAAAGTTGGTCACCTTATAAAAGAGCCAAGGTTGCCTACCCCTGCACTAGACCAAAATGGCTCTAAAACAGTGCTAGCTCATTCTAGGCTAAGAAATAAGAGCTGTCGCCATTCTCATGATTATCTGGAAGGCTCCTATGGGCCTCTCTAGGAAGGCCAGCCTCATATTGGCTAGGGACGCCTGTCAGTAGCAGCATAAAAATGTAAAGATAACTGGAGCTGCTGATCTCTGTAACTGGCTGAGGCCTCCATGGCATGGTGGTGCAGGGAAAAGGATTGAAGCCTCCTAGCCCATGGAAGCTCTCCACATGCCAGTGGGCCCTGTAGCTTACACCAGGCCTCCCAGAGCCTGCCCCACTCCCTGAGCCACCCCCACACTTCACTTAACAATCCACCCGATCACTTAATGATCACAGCAGCAAGATTGTAGTCATGCCATGGTGGTGCAATGGTTAAAATGCAGTGCTGCAAGTTAACTCTGCCAACTACTGGGAGTTCGATCCTGACTGGCTCAAGGTTGACTCAGCCTTACATCCTTTCCAGGTGGATAAAATGAGGAGCCAGATTGTTGGGGGCAATATGTTGCCTCTGAAAACCACATACAGAGTGCTGCAAAGCACTATGAAGCAGTATATAAGTCTAAGTGCTATTGCTATTGGGGTAACTGAGTGAAGCAGTCACGTGATGTCTCCCTTAATGACTACTTTGCTCAATGACACAATGACACAAGATTCCAATTGCAGTCATAAATTAAGGACTACCTGTTTGATCATATATCCCTAATCTAATGTGCATTAGAAATTGAGATCACTCACAATATTTATCTATCCTGGCTTGCTGAACAAACTTCCACAAACCTCAGGCAGAGATCATTTACAGCAGGGGTGTCAAACGTCCAGCCTGCAGGCCGGACGCGTCACGAGGAAACCGCATCCACCCCATTGCCAGCAATGGGGAAAAAGCTCCAATACGTCGCGTGACGTGGCGAGTTTGACATGTCTGATTTACAGCATTATGACCAGGGAAAGCCAAAATGCCTGGGTAAGAAATATATGCACACTGTCCTCTTACACCCTTGACTACAAAGTCTGAGATTTACCAAGTAAATTAAAAATGGCATGACCAATATTTTTGGTTTAAAAAAAATGAAATTTGAAGCCAAACCTTGTTGAAGGCCCTACTACTGACTCCTGGAAACAGAAAATAGTAACTCTTGCACTTAAAAGCATATATATACTAATGAAGATGGTCATTTAGCTACATGTGTCTCACAACTAACTGATTAATGTGTCATCAGGTTGTTGTTGAATCCTTGTGACCACACAGATTTTCTCCAAGATGATCTGTCCCTAACTTGTTCTGTCAAGTCTCCCAACTATGCATTCATTGCCAGTTTAACTGAATCCATCCACCTTGCTGCTGGTCATCCTGTTTTCTTTCCTTCCACCTTTCTCATCATCAGAATTTTCTCCAGATCTTGGCAGAAGAAACACAACCTTAATATGGCTTGTTTGGTTTTGTCTTAGCCTGAATAAGTTACAAATAGTCCTTAACTTAGGACCACATTTGAGGACAGAACTAAGCAATGCGGTTGTGAGTCACGCCCAATTTTATGATCTTTTGGGCACAGTTGTTAAGCGAATTGCGTAGTCATTAAGTGAACCCAGCTCCCCCCCCCCCACTGACTTTGCTTGTTGGAAACTCTCTGGGAAGGTTGTAAATGATGATCACACAATCCCAAGATGCTGCAACCATCATAAACACATGCTGATTGCCAAGTGACTGAATTTTGATCACATGACTGCAAAATAACAGTTGGAAGGGACCTTGGAGGTCTTCTAGTCCAGCCCCCTGCTCAAGCAGGAGACCCTATACCATTCCAGACAAGTGTTTGTCCAGTCTCTTCTTAAAAGCCCCCAGTGATGGAGTACCCAGAACTATTGAAGGTAAGGCCTTCCACTGATTAATTGTTCTATCTGATAGGAAATTTCTCTTTATAGTTGTAGGAGGACTGTGACACTCATAAGTGTGAGGATCAATCTTAAGTCATTTTTTTTCAGCATTATCGTAACGTCAAATGCTGATTAAACAAATGGTCATAAGTCAAAGACTACCTGTATGGGAACCCAGCTAATTTGGTTATGCGACATGACTCGGGTTCATTATAAAAAATCTAGATGATAGTGATTTACTCACTAAACTATGATTAAGTAAAGCTTGGTTCAGTATATGTCAGGGGTCTTCAAACTTGGCCCTTTTATGACTTGTGGACTTCAACTCCCAGAATTCCTCAGCCAGGCACAAGCCATAAAAAGGCCAAGTTTGAAGACCCCTGGTACATGTGAACTGACTGCTTTTTTTATGGGAAAGAAAAATTGAGTGAAGGATTCTGCCCTGCATAATGACCACAAAGATAACTCTACACCTGCAATTCGGTCTAATGCTGTGCATTTTTAGCAACTCCACAAGCATTCCTACAAAAGCCTCTCCTTGTCTACTGGCAGAGATCTTTCTAATGGAAACTGCAAGAACTGAGCCAGGGATCATCTGCTTTAAAATGATATATTCATTCCTAAGTTTACAGTGTTATTTCAGATTCAGCAAAAATATTTCATTACTTGAGAAGGAAAACAAAAGGTGTCAATTTCTTCCTTCACGTTCTTTTCTAATTCCTATTTTCCCCTCAGCCTGTAACCAGCTGTCTTAACCAGGACTTCAGATGTGATGAACTTCAACTCAGCTACTAGAACAGGGGTGTCAAACTCAATTTCATTGAGGGCCCAGGTTGCCCTGGGGGGGGAGGGCTGGATGGGTGTGGCCAGGATGGGCGCGGCCTACTGGGTGGGCGTGGGTGGAGTGGGTGTGGCCTACTGGGTGGGCACGGCCAGCTCTACATTGTTCACGTCAAGGGTGCCTGTGGGAGCCTGGGCAGAAGTGGGACAGATCTGAGGGTCTCTGGCAGGAGTGGGACCAGGGCAAGCGCCAAGGCATGGTGCATTTCTTCATTCCTCACAAAGGGTGACACCTCCCCAACATGCACCCACGGGGTGGGGTCGACGCAGCAGGGGCTGGTTCCTCGCTGTTTCTAGACAGCCTTGTGGAACTAAGACTGAAAGCGTTTCAGCATAGATGGCCACCACAAAACTGTACATTGGCTCCCGGCCGGCCTGGACCAGGGCCAAGGCAGTGGGGGCCATTCCCTCACTGTTTCCAGGATGGCTTCGCGGGCCACATGAAACCACTTCACGGGCCGCATCCGGCCCCCGGGCCTTGTGTTTGACATGTCTGTACTAGAAATTCTGGAAGTTGAAATCCTATACATCCAGAATGCATAAGATAGGAAGATTAGTCTATACCAGGGGTAGGGAACCTTGGCTCTTTTATGACTCGTGGACTTCAATTCCCAGAATTCCTGAGCCATGCTGGCTCAGGAATTCTGGGAATTGAACTCCACGAGTCATAAAAGAGCCAAGGTTGCCTACCCCTGGTCTACACAGATGAACTTCTGAAATCTTTCATTTATCATGCCAACTGGTCTTTGCAAGGCCTTCTTGGACCACTTTCCTACTAATTTTCTCTACACCTGAGAGGAACAAACAGCATCCTATAGAGTTAATACATTCCCCCATCCCATTTCTAAGAATACCCAAACCCAAAAAGCGAATTGATGGATACTGACGCATTCGGCTTTGATGGAAAGGACATATATCTGAAAAGAGAATGACACTTTCACCCAGCTTGATGCACCTCTTTATCATCAAGTTTCCTCTGGTCATGCCTTTAGTAACATCACTGTATACCCATCTTCTCCCGTGGCCTTCAGAAGACCAAAAGGAAGAAAATAAATGTCCGGCAAGCAAAAGTTGCCCACTCTCCTCCAGAATGAGGAAAACAGAGAGGGTTGGGATCCAGGCCAGAATTAGAATAAAGGAGTCTGGAAAGATTTCTGAGTTGGCACATTCTCCCAGGAGATTAACAGTATGCCGAGAGAAAAAGGGGAGGGACATCTTTGACAAAGCCACTTCCTAAATGAGATTTTATAAAACTATAACTGAGGCAGGAGAGGTGACACAGGAGGACTGGTGAATGTTTAACCTGTTCGGCTAATCTGCAATCTGGAATGGGAGAGAGGATGTACTTTAGGCCAAAAGCTTCCACTTTAATGGCTTTTCTCAAGAAAGAAATTTGAACAATAGTGTGGGAGGAGGGAAGCCAAGCAGGAGGGTTCCAAATGGAGGACAAGGATGTTTGTCCCATTCTAAATTTCTGCAGATCAGGCTAGGACCTCAGGGCTAGGCAACCTTGGCTCTTTTATGACTCGTGGACTTCAACTCCCAGAATTCCTGAGCCAGCCATGCTGAGGGGAAAGAGAGAGGTTTCCAAGCTGAGCCATGCTGGCTCAGGAATTCTGGGAGTTGAAGTCCACGAGTCATAAAAGAGCCAAGGTTGCCTACCCTTGGGCTAGGTAAATGCCGGGGAAAATTTTACTGGGTGATAGGATCCGCAAATTGCACTGACTGTCATCAAGTTAACCACTGTTTGTTGAATTAAATACGATTGTCTGAGTTGCAGAACAAACAATATCCTAAGCTACAAAGCATCGTTGAGACATTACAATGGCTGGATTCATACAATACAATAAGCCCTATCAGAAACAGCTATTTAAGCTTAATAGCTATGTTCATATAATATACTTAGATCGGGTGAAGACCTACGATCTGCATTCTCCTATCTTGCTAAACATGGCTAGAAGTAATTTTGACTGTTTTGTGGCTTTGCCTGTTGTATGCAAGCCACCTGTTGGCTTAAGTCCTGATTGAATAGAATACTGAAGCCCAAAAAATGGTAAAACTAGGTTAAGTATATTGTATGAAAGTAGTCCCTGTGCTGCCTGAAGCAGGCAGTGAGAATGGCAGGAGCCAGAATATTTATATTTATATGCAAAATTTATCTAACTGCCTGAAACTAGCCAGACTATAGATGGCTTACAGGAATTAATTGATTCAGTTTTCTCCCAGACTATAGAAAAAATTGAGGAAGTTGTTAGTCTCAAGTTTTGCTGAAAATCATATGGTTCTCTGAATCCTTGACTGACTTGGCAGAGAGTCTGTGTCTTCAGGCATTGTTCTGCTCTGCAGAGATCTTGCTGCTGTCGACAGGTAACAGAAGCCAAAATTAAAAAGGAGCACTGGACTTAGAGAATTGATTGGTTGGTTGGTTGGTTGATTGACTATTTGCCATCAAATTAGCATCAATTCTCAATGACCACATAGATATTCTCCAGGATAAATTGTCCCTAATGGGGAATATCCAAGTTCAGACCCATACACAAACATGGAATCTGTGAGGTGTCTTTGAGACAGTCACTTGCTGGGTTAAAAGTCTGCACTAACCCACAATCGTTTGATTGCTTTGCCTCACAAGTAATAGGAATCCACTACCACAATTTATAAGCAACGGTTTGCATGCAGGCCCAGCCAACTGTAGGAACTTCAGTAAACTCTGGTTAAGAAAACCAGGTCTAGTACATGAAACGGCTAAAAGTCAAGACATCACGGTGGCTTAGTCAAGAAACCATAGATTGGCATGATATAGGAACTTGATATAGTGATTAAGACATCAGGCTAGAAACTGGAGACACCTCTCTCTCTCTCTCTCTCTCTCTCTCTCTCTCTCTCTCTCTCTCTCTTTCTCTCTCCCTCCCTCCATCTCCCTCCCTCTCTCTTCTCTGCTCAACAGAGGGCCTTCTCTGTTGGAGCCCCCTCCCTATGGAACGAATTACCTCCAGAGATCCGGGTCATTCCGGATCTCCCCTCCTTCCGCCGCGCCCTCAAGACATGGCTATTCCAGCTAGCGGGACTGGCCTAAGGGATATTTTAATTTGATTTTAATTTGATTTTAATTTGGTTTTTAACATAATTTTAAAAAGAAACGGCAAAAAATCAATATTTCATTTTAATTGTATTTTAAACTTAGTATTTTG
>NW_015388613.1:55485-58983 GCF_001527695.2 Protobothrops mucrosquamatus
ATTTTAATTTGATTTTAATTTGGTTTTTAACATAATTTTAAAAAGAAACGGCAAAAAATCAATATTTCATTTTAATTGTATTTTAAACTTAGTATTTTGTATGGTTTGTCTGTTTTTTAACTTGCTGTAAGCCGCCCTGAGTCCGCCAGGAGAAGGGCGGGGTATAAATTTAATAAAACCTAAAACCTAAACCTAAACCCCCCATGAAGAAGAATGAAAGGGCAAATCACTTTTGAAATGTTACCAAGATAACTGCAGGGGCTTGTTCAAATAGGTACCAGGAGTCAAGATTGACTCGAAGGCACCAAAAAAATAAAAAATAAAAAAGTTAGATCCTGTGTCTGCAACTGGATAGATATAGGAAAGGCTTTTCCTCTTAACCAGAGGCACATGCTATTGCTTTAGTCTCTGCTGCATTAATTAAGCCAAATTTCTGCACCACCCCTTTGACCCTAGTAAATCAAGGAGTCTATAGTCAGCAATTGACTTGCCAGATGTCCTGCACTTATAGGAATACACTTCACCAGAACATCCCACGGCTATGTCCCATTATTTTTTTTGGGACTTTTGACCTAGCAGTGTTGTCAGTCTGACTGGAAATGCAGCAAGTGGCTTGAGACACAGATGCCTAGAAGACCTCAACAGATGACAAAAAAATAGGCTAGCTTTGAAAAGCAGGGTCAAACAAAGCCCTTGCAGCAAGATCATCCTGTGCTGGAAAAAAAAAGAGCCCTCCCTATTTCCAAAATCTTCAAAGAACTAAAATATTTTCTCTCCAACACATGGGGTGACATCTACTGGCAAAGTGTCACACCACACTGTGTTACATTTGTTGCTCCACAGGCAACCCAAGGTGATGACAGTGGCTGCCCTTCACAACTATCGCAGAGCCTGATGCTGCTCTAGTGTGTATCTGACATTGCTATGGGAAAAGACCAACAGTCCACATACGATGCCTGCTTCCCAAACAGGAGTTCCGTTTTCCAGAACTGCTAAGACCGAGTGGGTATTTTTGCCAAAGCAAAATCATTTACACAAAGTGATACCCAATCATAAATAGGCGTTTCTATTGCTACAGACAAGGGTTTGTTTTTTTTAAGAAGTCTGCAGTCCTCCAGGATAAAGATTTACTATTGGCTTGGCCTTTAATTGGTAATTCAATGGGAGTGTGTGTTTTTTTGGTTCTGGCCAGTATTACACCCTGGCTGGACATGTTTTGCCATGGCATGAAAAGATAGATCGATTCCCTTCTTCACACTTTATATTCTCACTCACCCTCCCAATTCCTTTTTTTTTAAAAAATCTTGAAAACATTTTTTTTTTCCAGACAGAAAGGAATGCTTTAATTTCTGGCCCTACCAGACTCCTGATTTTGGACTGCCAAGATTAACACAGCTCTCCTACATTATGTAATGTAGCATGTTTTAAATAATATCTCTCATCCCCGTTCATTACGCCATGGGATACCTTAGCTGTGGCCCAAGTTGATTCAGAAAAAAGTGAAGAGGGGAAATCTAGTTTTTTGTTATATCTTTGGCATCTTCTAACTGCAGCAAGGAGAAGATGCACAACATCCTTCTCTTAGCTGCACCACTGTCATGCCTGTCAATATATTTTAAAATCTCTAAATTGCAACTGCAAAGAATGTGGTGGGGGGAGGCGAGAGATGTCTAGTCAGAAAGTTCAAGTTCTCAACAAACTTAATTCTCCTGAAGCTGTAACTTGATGGCAGAAAAGTTCTCACCAGCACTACGGATGTGCCTGAAAACGCCTGCAGACAAGATTTCTATCAATTTACCTGTGTTGTTTAACAAATCTTAAGGGAAATTCGAACAATAATTTCAACCACTAAGGTTGTGCCACCATAACCTATTTTTTTTCTTTCCACAAAAAAGTAAAAATAAAATAAGGAAAAGCCCTGAAGTACAGTATGTTTTGGCTGGCAAATCTGATGTGCTCCATCTACAGAGCCGCCTGTTAGAAAGTATGACCAGGCAATCTTCTTAAATGAACAATTAGCACACACAGAGAGAGAGACTTGATTCTGGGTGGATTAGAGCACACTAACTTTCACTCTTTTGAGAGAGTGGGCACAGAATCCACAATCTCCTTTCCAGATTATGAGGTACCTTTAAAAGAAGGGTAAGCAGCACAAAGTCATCAAGTCTTGCCCCACATGCTGATTTGTTCATTTAACATTTTTTTTCCATCAGTTCTCCAACTTTGGAATGCTCCTCAGTCCACCGCAGATAGAGAGAGCAACCCAGAATGAATAGATGGGAAGGCCAACAATTGATTTTCTTCCATGACCCCCCCCCCCGCCTTTTTATTGAACCTCTGAGAATATCCTTACTAGCCCAAAAAAAAAAAAAATCCCAGGTTTTCTCAGTAATGGGGAAAGAGCCTGTTTAATATACCCAGAAGGACTTTAAAACCACAGCCAGAGGGGAGCTGCCCTGCACAGATTCTTCCTAACACCTCCACCATTCCTGCCTTCTCTCTTCCTGGAGGTGCCTCCAAATTCAGAAGGGAACAGATCCCCGCACACCCCTGCTTTGTACAGCAGGTTCAAAGCCCGGAGCTCCACTTTGCCATCTTCTTGGAAAACCGGATCTCAGGTTTCCACCAAGAAGAAGCGAAACGCGCGGTCGCCAGCTCCCTGGGGGAGACAGGCAAGTACCTCCACCGAACAAAGAAGGCTGGGGGGGGGGGTGGGACCGAGTCCAGCCCTCGGAGGGGAAGGGTCTCTGCTGCTTCAGGGTGGCTCTGTTCCTCCCTTCCTCCTCCTCCTCCCCCTTTCCCTAGGGAGGGGGGGGAAGGCAAAAGCAAAGGATTTCCAGCCTCGAAGCTGGCTAGCTAGGGATGGGGGGGGGCGAGGGCTAACCCCCTTCTCTTGGCAAGGCTGAAAAGGAACAGAGATTGCAGCGGTGGGGGGGGAGAGAGAGAGAGAGGCAAGCGGGCAGAGGCTTCACAAGCAAGCGGGAATAAAGGGGGGTCATTCTCAACGAGCCGGAGGCACCTCCGGTTCAACACACCTCTCTGAGATTCCGCCGAGGTCCCACGCACACCCGCACCCCAACTCGGTCTGCCGGGCCCAAAAGCAGCGCGGGGGGTTCCGGGGCGACGCTTCCCCCAAATAAGTTCGGGGGAGCCGAGCCCAAACCCGCTGCCCCTTCCAGAGCCAAGAAACCCCCCCCCCCATTCAAACCAGCGCCGCCTCGCTCTCGGGAGGGGGGGGGGAAGGAGAGGAGAAAGAGAATGAATGGGAGAAAAGAAAAACTTGGGAAGACGAGGAAGGGGGATCCAGAGGAAACGGGGGGGGGTGTCTATACCCTCCTCCCACGGTGTTGAAAAGCTGCTGTTCTTTCTCTCTCTCTCTTTCTCTTTCTCTCTCTTTCTTTCTCTCTCTCCACCCGTACGCCTTTTTTCTTTTCCTCCACCCGCAGAAGCCTTCCGGGCAGGCAGGAAGACCGCGAAACAAAAGAGGGGCCCAAGAAA
>NW_015388613.1:59803-96578 GCF_001527695.2 Protobothrops mucrosquamatus
GATGACCTCCAAGGTCCTTTCCAACATAATAATAATAATAATAATAATAATAATAATAATAATAATAATAATAATAATAATAATAATAATAATAATAATAAAGTTGGAAGGGACCTTGGAGGTCATCTAGTCCAACCCCCTGCTCAGGCAGGAAACCCTATACCATTTCAGACAAATGGCTGTCCAGTCTCTTCTTAAAAACTTCCAGTGTTGGTGCATTCACCTCTTCTGGAGGCAGGTTGTTCCACTGGTTAATTGTTTAACTGTCAGGAAGTTTCTCCTTAGTTCTAGGTTGCTTCTCTCTTTGGTTAGCTTCCACCCGTTGCCCTCGCGCCCCGTTCACAATCAGCGGGGAGAATTCGGCCTCAAGGCCGGCAGGATTCGGGAGCTGCAACTCCTGCACATGAGGCAGGACTTTTTCCTTCTTCCCGCCTCAAGAAACGCAGGTCTTCTTACCATGCTCCGTAGATGAAGCTTCAGAATACGCACCTATCTCCCAGGGATTAAAGCCCTGGTACTTCCTAGTCCTGGGTTCAAAAGAGGCTGCAGTGTGTTAGGCTCACACAGCTGAGCTCACATTTTCCACCAAAGGTGTTATTATGATAAAAAGTGACACAGATTACATACCCTATACACTAGTAGGGATTTTAGCTCAGGTGGGGTATAAATGAAACTAATAAAGACTATATCTTGTGTTTGCTGCCTCTTGTTTTTTTAAATATTTTAGAAGATGTTCTGGAAGCCCCAAGGGGTAGAGAATTCAGCAGTCACTCTAGATGACAGATAGAAGCTCTCCAGCCCATAGTCACTAAGCAAACTGTTGTAAGTCGGGGACTACCGGTATGATTACAAAATTATTTCTTATTCTATGATTACAAAGAAATCTCATTTTTTTTCTATTATCCATCTTTTCTAATCATCAAACCACAAGTCATAAGTGCATTTTTTCCTCTTTCATGCAGAAAGCCTATAAGAGGTTTCCAGTCAACTATAAATGTAGCGCCAGGTACTCCTCAACTTTCGACTGAAATTGGGACAAGAATTTCTGTTGCTAAAGAAGGTGGTTGTTCATTGAATGGTACCAAATTTTATCACCATTTTTGCCACAGTTGTTAAGTGAGTTCAGCTTCCTTCATTGACTTTGCTTGTCAAAAGCCATCTGGAAAAGTCACAGATGATCAAATCAGTGGTGGGATTCAGCCAATTCGCACCAGTTCGGCAAAACCGGTAGCTAATTTTTTGTTGACCAGGCCCAGAATGGACTTCCGGAAGCGGCATCCACACAGAGAACCGGTTGTTCACATATTTGAATCCCACCACTAGATCAAATGATCTCAGATGCTGCAACAATCATAAATACACATCAGTTGCCAACTGCCCAAATTTTGCAACAGTTGTAAGTGTAAGGATTGATCATAAGTCACTTTTTTCAGTGCTTTGTAACTTTGAATGATTGCTAAATGAATGGTTGTAAGTCGAGGATTATCTGTACTATCTTTTTTCTAATTAAAGAAGTTAATTTAGCCATCTCTGCAAGTTCCATCACCTTCATCAACTTTTCCGGCATCATGAGTTGTGGACCTTTCAGGCTAATTTTCCAGAGTGAGCCTGTGGGCGCTCTCTCTTTTTCAGGTCCTTAGGATGTAAACTAAGTACAGGCCTTCCCAAGCCTCTCATGTTTTGCAATACAGCTAGCCCAAATCCTTGCTTGTGTTTCACAAACTAGTTAAAATCACCTTGTTCAAGCACAGTGTCGCCTTTTAGTTGTTCTTGGCACTTCGTAGGTTATGTGTTTCTACTTTTTTCTTTCATTTTTATATTGTCTATCTAAGCTTTTTGTTAGCTGCCTACAGTCTGACAGAATTGGAAAAGAAGGAAATGAACAAATATTTTAATGGCATGACTAACGAAGGCAAATATACGTGTCGCAGGGCAGGGCAATGCTGCAGGATCCAAACTGGGTTGGTCACTGGGATCAGAGGTTTTCTTTAAAAGATTTCTTTAATGGCATTGCTCTGGTTGCATTCTACAATTGTTTGAATGTTAACATCCACTCAGAGTTTATAAACGTGAAGAGCAGCTCTGAGCTAAAACTAAACCAGACATGATAGGCTGATTGTTTCTAAGACCATTTCATGGCATAAACAGCAAATGTGCTACAAACAAAATCTCTGTGCTGCATCAGTTATGAGAAGCAGACTTGTTATGCTGAAAGCTGGAGCTGTGTACAAGAGACACCTTACTTCAGGAAGTGTTCATGCATTTACACTCCTGTTATACCCATTAAGTAGCTCACTGTTTAAAATAACAATGTCTTATATCTCTAAGCCTTGGTTCTTAACTAAAATATAATTTTAAAATGTTTGGTTTCAAAAATACTTGACTCATGAAGTAACTCCTATTTCTGTTCATAGCTACTTTTCTCCTGTCAGTCTGATCTTTCTTCACTTTTGGATCTGAGGCTCGGGCCTGATTGATAAAGCATTCTAAATCACAATTTTGCTAATCATGGCTAAATAAATAAGCAATAATTAACTTGATTTGTGCCATCTGTGACAGTTAAGCCACAAACCGACATTTTGGTTTGGTGAAATATGTGAAGTCAATATGTAAAATGTTTTTTCGTCCTGTATACATATTTCTCTTTTGAAGATGCTTCAAATGTGCTTCCAATGTTTGTAGTTTTCTATATGAGGGTAATGTGAGATGTTGCCAGTGTAAAATTTAATAAGGGCAAGGGATGAGAAAAGTGCCAGTATTACAGTGGGAGTGAAGTTGGAGTGTCAGATTTTGGTGCTTGGAGAACATACAATATGCCAACTGTATTATGCTGATATAACCCATCAGCTATTTCCTCATATCAGGGGAAAGGTATATATCTGTGTCCAACTGGTAAATGTTAAAAGGATCCACAATAAGAACAGATTCATCATAAATAATTAACATGACTCAATATTACTGGAGCATTGAAGCATATGTCACAATGCTAGCCTTTTCAAAATAATTATTTTTACAAAAGCTGATCATAATGTTATCTTGATATTTAGGCCATATTTTGATTGCGAATCAAGATGGCAATCAGTTTACAAAAAAAAAGCAAAAGTCCACCTTTGCTTTCGGTTCAGATAAACTGTTAAGTGAGTTAGGAAACAGGCAGGCAGGTAGACAAAGGTTTGTGGCCATCATTATTTGTTAAATATTCATCAAAATAGGTATCCAGACCTGGAACCTTTGAGACAATTTGTACTATAGCTTTCATCACCTAATTATCGGACTTGTAATTACTTAACTAATGAATAACACCTTTCTTTTACCGATTAACTCTCTGAACTTTATTATTGTTGTTGGTTCAGCTCAAAGCCAGCCCCCAGTTACATAAAGCATGCAATTTCAAAGCACAGTGGAAGATGTGACACTATTTTTAATGCAAAGCATTCCTGGAACAGTGTTTTGAATTGGGCATTGAGGAAAAGGAATTAACTCTTCTCTCTCCATGTCATTTTTAATAGCAGCCAAAGTAGAGGGGTCAAAAGAGGCAAAACAGCACTCGCAGCATGGCGGTCAAAGCCCCACCCTTTTTCCCATGTGACACATGCACTCACCAAAGGGACGGGGCTTTGATTGCCATGCCGTGACCACCATTTTGTCTCTTGGGATACCCTCCTTGCTGGCACTGTTGGTCATTTTGTACTGAAAATTGCTTCCCCCAAGGATGGTTGGTTCCATTTTTTTTCCCTTGGAAGCCTTTGGACAAGTTCTCTGTGCAGGTCTCCTCCTTGGGATGTGATAGGCCCCTGCCACTTTCTGGTGCACAGGGCTGGATGTGGAGCCTTGCAAAATGCGGGCCATATTCAATATGGCTGGATTTGGTACGACCAGCATCGTTAACAGCATCTGAAGGGGAAAACTCCACTTCCTTCAGGGGTAGGAGAACCACTCTCTATCAAAAAAGCCAGCAACATCACATGGATCCAGCCACAGATCAGCCCTTGAGTGGCCTTCACATGCTAGGAGTGACCAGGATGTAACAAGTATGTGCCCTGGCTATCAGTTCCAAAGATCCTGTCCATTTCCTCAGGAATTATAGAACGAAACTCCTCTCAGCATAACCATGCCTCCACTACTTGACCAGACAGAGTCCAAATATGAGCAAATCTATTTTTTCTTCTTCATGCCTAGAATATTCTTCATAAGGTCCACAAGATGGTTCTGAGGCTTATCTGTGCCCAGCAAAGCGATCACCTGAAAAATGGTCAGTTAACATTTTATCACCATGATGTAACCCTAAATGTGTGCTTTTGCATGTGCTCAGTCAGATTTGCTCTTCGTCTTCCTCCAACAGCACTCTAGGCATGTCTTCTGATGTTTCATCTCTTAGAAGTCCTCAGAAAACCAATGAACCTCCCAGAGATCAGTGTTCAGTAAAAGGCCAAACTGAAGCTCTCGTCACCTGTCCATTCCAGGTAGAAACTAAGGCCCCAGACGAAGAACCGACCTAATCATAGAATTATAGGCCTTGAAGGGACCGTGGAGGTCTTGAAGTCCAATCCCCTGCCCATTCAGGGCAAATGGTTATTCTGTCATTTATTGTAGACCTCCAGTGATGGAACATTCATAGTTCCGGAAGGCCAGCTGTTCCATTGATTGATCGCTCTTATTGTCAGGAAATTCCTCCTTGTTTCCAGGCTGAATCTTACTCTTATCCTCAGGGAAAACCCTAAGAACACCATAAAATTCCTCTGGGTCCATTAGGTACCTAGAATGGACCAATCTACTAGGTTGTGCCTCTGTGAGGAGAAGCAGCACCAGTAACTCAGGCAGGGATCAGAGCAAAATCTGACCATGAGAACAGTCTGATGATAATGCCCTACACCTTCAGATAACATCATAATTGTCCTGAGCAAACAAAAACAAAAGCAGATCTAATGTGTGACCTCCGGCATGTGTCAGGCCCTCAATAATTGGGCATAGTTGATGGTTGCTGTGAACTCTTGACCTTCCCTGGACTCAACATCACCCGGGGCAAGTTAAAATCTCCAAGGTCCATCAGCCTTGAGGAGTCCACTGCTGATAGGAGGAAAACCATACAGTACTAGCCTAGTATAGCCAAAAGGAGGAGACTGGTAGGACTTCTTCAGACTAGCACATTTTATTAAAAGGCAAAAGCTTTCACGATGAAAAGCCAATGCCTTTTAACAAAATGTGCTTGTTTATCGAAGCACTATCAGCCTTTCCTGAGTTTTGAATTATATATATAGTTTGTCATTCAAATTGCTGGCTGGTTTGCTGTTTCACAGGGCTTAAGCTATTGCTAATTCTTAATTCCCAAGGTAAACACTGACTAGCATATTATTTATTAGACAGCCTACCTCGGTATGTCTGATCTTTGCTCCTTGCTCCTGGTCCCTTGCTGACTATTGTAAAGCGTACAAGTCCATTGTGCAAGAAATTATTACTTGCTTCTAGGAAGCTGTTGTGTTTTCTATTCCCCCCCCTCTCTATCTCTCTCTCTTTCTCTCTCTCTCTCCCACCCTCCCTCCCTCCCTCTCTCTCTACACACATACACACACACACATATTGTGCTACATATAAAATATGGCAGAAATTTGCTGCTGTATTAACAGCATTAACAGCTTTGATTCACATCACTTCTTAAAGACTGGATTTGTGAACCTGTAAAATCACAGATAGTCATCACACTCCTAATAATTTTTAACAAGCTGCTATTCAATTAAGGGCATTTATTTGCAATTTTGAAAATATTATTCTTTCTGCTCCCCAGTCTGAGAAATTGTGCATATTCATCACATCTAACCACTTTTGAAAAGAGTAAGGCAGATACTTACAGTGAGGCAAAGTGTAATTCCTTTTGTCCCCAGACTGAAAAATTATGGCTATTTGTCATGTTACAAAACTTTTTTTTAAAAAAAAAAAAAAAAATCTTTCCTAAAAGATTTTATAAGGCAGGGGTGTCAAACTCAATTTCAATTAGGGCCGCATCAGCATTGCGGTTGCCCTCGGGGGTTTGTGTGGCCAGGGTGGGTGCAGCCTACTTGGTGGGCGTGGATGGAGTGGGGGTGGCCTACTGGGTGGGCACGGCCAGCTCTACATCATTCGCATCAAGGGTGCCTGTGGGGGCCTGGGCAGGAGTGGGACAGATCTGAGGGTCTCTGGCAGAAGGGGGTGGGACCAGGGCAAGCGCCAAGGCATGGTCCATTTCTTCATTCCTCACAAAGGGTGACACCTCCCCAGCATGCACCCAGGGGGCGGGGGCGGCGCAGCAGGGGCTGGTTCCTCGCTGTTTCTAGACGGCCTTGTGAAGCTAAGACTGAATGTGTTTCAGCATAGATGGCCACCACAAAATTGTACATTGGCTCCCGGCCGGCCTGGGCCAGGGCCAAGGCAGCGGGGGCTGTTTCCCTCACTGTTTCCAGGATGGCTTTGTGGGCCACATGAAACCACTTCGCAGGCCGCATCCGGCTCCCGGGCCTTGTGTTTGACATGTCTGTTATAAGGTGCAAAATTGTCTTTTTTCTCTCCTGGAACCTGGGAGTCATAGATTCATCTTTTTCTAGCCACAGTTGTGGGAAAATATTGTACTGCAGCTTGAAAAATACCTGGCCTATTAGTATAGATACTGACCATTCACTACAATGGCACTGAAAAAAGTGACATGATCATTTTTCACACTTACGACCGTTGCAGCAGCCTCACGGTCACATGATCAAAATTTGGATGCTTGGCAACTGATTGATATTTATGACAGTTGCAGTGTCCTGGGGTCATGTGATCAGCTTTTGGGACCTTCTGACAAGCCAATTCACTTAACAAGTGTGTCACTAACTTAACAACTGTGGTGATTCACTTAACAAATGTGGCACGAAAAGTCATAAAAAGGGGGCAAAACTCACTTTAAAAATGTCTCACTTAGCAACATACGTTTTGGGCTCCACTGTGGTCATAATAGTTGAGAACTGCCTATACCAGGGGTAGGCAACCTTGGCTCTTTTATGACTCGTGGACTTCAACTCCCAGAATTCCTGTGCTGGCTCAGGAATTCTGGGAGTTGAAGTCCACGAGTCATAAAAGAGCCAAGGTTGCCTACCCCTGGCCTATACATACAACTCCATTCCAGGGTTGCTTCTTTCTGACTGTATTGACAATATTCCATTCTCATAACGTGGAATGAGAGCCGAGGAAGGTGTGTGGGTGTGTGTGTGTGTGTGTGTGTGTGTGTGTGTGTGTGTGAAAGATAGCTGGGCTGCTGTGGAAGAGGAGAGGCCTTCCAAGCAGGAAAAAGACAGCCATTAAAAGGATTAGGAAGTTCCTCTCAGTAGCAGCAGGAAAGAGGCCTTGCCCCACAATCATAACTTAAACCTTCCACCAGGAACATCCATGTTTTCGTTCCACGCTGCAAACATCATCGGAAAGGACCGAGGACACTTCGGAAAGAGGGGTTAGCCACATATTGATTTTTAAGAGGAAAACAAAGGCAAAGGTGACCTTTCATTGGCTATCCAAGGAAGCACTTTTATTTCACCCGTACCAACTAAAGGGACCGATGGCCTTTCAGTTCCTAGGCGACCCCCTTTGTCTCCAGCCCTTCCCCCTCACCTATGCTGCAAGGAAGAGAAAGCCTTTTAGCAGCCTTGCCACAAAGGAGGCTGACCTGGAAAGTCACAGCAGATCCAGGGACAGCTTCCCAGCCTTTCAGGGTTGCTAAATCCCAAAAGACCTGAGAAAAGAGAAAGGGTTGCAAAGTACCGCAAAACAAGATGGAAGCATGGCCCGTTCTGGAAATCATACGCCAATTTGCAATCCTCTCTTAAGTGGTCGGTCCTCTCTTAAGTGGTCGACCATCGTAAAGCATGGATCCATGAAACTGAGAATTTTCTTTCTTAAGACAATCACCAATAAGCACACAGTTATCAGCTCTTCCAAAGCAAAAAGTAGATTCTTTTTTTGAGCATTTTGAAGCTCTCCTATTAATCAGGGAGAGATGTCAGTACAGGGTTGTGTGTTTCCCAAAGGAAGACGTGAACTCAGAAAAGGGGAGGGGACAAGAGCATGAGGAAAGAAAGGAGCCAATATGTCAATTTTTGACAGGTCCACAACTTCAATGCTGACCCTGGGTACATAACAATTTATGAACCATCTGCCGCCAGTCCAAGGTCACATCGTCACATTGCCTGGATTTATTTTACCACAGCAGTGAATTTAGATATAATAAATATGCCTTTTTAAAAATCTTTACCAACTACAGGTAATCCTTGACTTACAACAGTTTGTTTAGTGACTGTTCAATGTTACAACGGCACTGAAAAAAAGTGACTTATGACCAGTTTTCACACTTACAACCGTCGTCGTATCCTTGCGGTCATGTGATCAAAATTCAGACGCTTGGCAATTGACTCATATTTGTGATGGTTGCAGTGTCCTGGAGTCATGTGATCCCCTTTTGTGACCTTCTGACAAGCAAAATCAGTGGGGAAGCCAGATTCAACAGTCTGACTAATTTACAACAGTTTGACTAATTTAACAACTACAGAGATTCACTTAACAACTTTGGCAAGAAAAGTCATTTATGAGGCTGTTAGCCGCCCTGAGTCCCATGAGGAGAAGGGCGGGGTATAAATTAAATTAATAAATAAATAAATAAAATACGAGGACCACCTGTACTTTCAGGACCATTTTACAGAGGGCAACTCAAAAGTGAGATTCCTTAGATTTTAATGAGGTTTATTCACAGATAAAGATAAGTGCATATTTTTCCTTTTCAAGAAATGCAGAACAGTAGCTGGTTCTTGCCTCTTTAACTTGGTGTGTGAAAAAATAATAGCCTGGGTTTGTCTTTGTACTTTGTCTTATTTGCTTGCATTTTAGAGCAATAATTCCCCAATAAGAGAACCACTAATACAAAACAATAAAACATTTCTGTGAGCATAAGCACCCATTCGTAGAAGAGTCTGCCTGCCGCTGTTGTGACGTGTAAAATCAAATATAGGCTTTGTTTGTTAGTCTTTTCTGGCATTATCCCTAATAAAAAAAAAGTTCAGGTTTAAAATCTACATGTTCTCCCAACATCTTTTCTAACCAAATATGTATCTTTTTCCAATATGTATCTTTTTCCAAGAATAATATTTGCGCAATATTGGAAAAATGAAGGAATACCACCAGATGAAGAAATAATTAAAAAAATACTAGAATGCGCAGAGATGGACAGATTGACTATGAGACTGAAAGAAAAAGAAGAAACAGAATATTATCAAACTTGGGACTTATTTTACCAGTAGTTAGAGGAAAGAATAAAGGATTAGGAATTAAATATGTATTAGCGAATTTAAACTCAGACAGCACGTTGGTTGAAAAATTATTATTGTATGTATGAAAAAAATTAATAAAATCTTATATATAAAAAAAGAAGAGTCTGCCTGTTGTATTTCTGTGTGAATAACCATTCTCATCTAGGGCACATCCAGACATTCCCCTAACTTCAATACCAAATGAATAGCTAAATATTCTTTAAGGTCATTTCCTTAACTGATTGACTGACTAGGTGACATTAGTCAGTGCTGACTCTTTGCATTCACAAAGATAGTGTCTTCTCTGGGATGACTGGTCCCCAACCAGGACCTTCAAGTCTCCCAATGATGTAAAAATCATGGCTGTAAACAAGTCCATCCAACATGCTACATGTCACACAATTTCCTTCCTTGCCAGCCAGCCTCAAGCCCCAGTGGGTGGGGTGGGGTTGGGTGGAGCGACAGGGTGAGCAGGCCCTAATATTTATCATGAGACCATGGAAACACTGCTGCAGATGAAACTTTGAGGACCAATCATAAGACCATGGTTTTCAGTGTGGTTGTAAATTTGAATGATTGCTGAATGAATGGACATAACTTGAGGACTAGCTTTAAATGGAAAAAAAATCACAAATTACTGGATAGAAGTAAGAACAAACTTGGCCTAACATTAGAAAAGAGGAACCTTGCTGCCGATATCAGATTGGGAGACCAGAATCGTAGAATATGCAGCAATGCAAAATCAACTTATATATATTCATAATAGTTTAACTAATTTTAAGCATGAATGACTCCTTTACATATGACCCATTACATAGCAATGGAAATTCAAACATTTGGAATATGGTTTCTAGAAAAAAGTTATGAGGCCATTAACCGATGAAAACACTTAAACAGAAACTAGCAACAATCCTTAATGTTCAATGTAAAGTATAAATATTTAAACTGTGGTTGGCAACCGGGGACACAGATGCAGAGGATGGGAGAACGTGTCACTACAATATTTTCCCACAATGCTTTTTATTCATACATAACATTCATTTCTTTCTCAGCTGTATTTCATTATTGCAATGGTAAAACTTTTCTTGTGGAATATGATTGGCTTTGTTCTTTCACATTAGTTTGATTTGGATTTGCCCACAGACCGGTCCTGATCTGTTGCACTGTCATTCTCTGGCCACAAGATTATATAGGCAATCCTCGACTTACAACCATTCCTTTAGTGACCATTCAAAGTTACAACAGCTCTGAAAAATGTGACACACTTATGATCATTGCAGAATTCCCACGGTCAGTGATCAGAATTTGGGCACTTGGCAACTGGCATTTATTTATGACGATTGCTTGCTTAATGATGCGCTTAACAGCTGCAATGATTCACTTAACAACAAGTTGTAAAAGGAGGTACAATTCATTTAACAACTGCCTTGCTTAACAACAGAAATTTTGATTGTGGTTGTTAGTTGAGGACTAGCTGTAACTTCCTCCTCCTAGTACTAATAATACAATCAATTTGACTTCTGTGTACTCCATTTGATAATGTCCATGCGAATAGGTGTTATTTTGGTTTGGGTTAACAATGAAAACATCACTGGAGTGGCAAAAATTGGAACAGTAAGTTCTGCTTCATTTTGGTTTTCTAGCTACTTTCTCTTCTTTAACATTTCCAATTGTGGCACTCAAGTCTCTAGTCACAAACAGCACACCTTTTTTGTATGTCCAGAATGAATTGACCATAAAACTTTTCAGTCTCCTCTTCTTCTCCACCAGTGGTTAGAACATAAAGTTAGATCATCATTATATTAAAGTCGTTTATGCCGTCTCCTTGATGTTATTTAATCATTGATTGCATTGTATGTACCCAAGTATTGTCCTTGCTATATTTTCCCAATGAAATTAGCATCATCTTTCTTTTTCTTTCTTTCTTTCTTTCTTTCTTTCTTTCTTTCTTTCTTTCTTTCTTTTTTTCTTTTTTCAAATCCAGAGCGATAAACTGTATTTGTCAATTCCAGTCTATTTTATTTATTTCGATCCGTCTTTATTATTTTTTACAAATAACTCAAGGCAGCAAGCATACTTTTCTCCTCCTATTTTCCCCATAACAACAACTCTGTGAGGGAGATTGGACTGAGAGAGAACGACTGGCCCAAAAGCAGCCAGCTGGCTTTCACGGCTAAGGTGGAACTCGAACTCATGGTCTCCCACTTTCAAACCTAGTGCCTTAACCACTAGGCCAAACTGCTTCTCTGTTTCTTCAGTTTGCTAATATGCAAGATCCTAATGTGCAGTTGAAACAGAGAACCAGTTTGCCCTAGTGGTTAAGGCACCAGGCTTGAAAGTGGGAGACCATGAGTTCAAGTTCAAAGTGGGAGACCATGAGTTCAAGTTCCACCTTTTATTGCATTAAGCTTTCCCATGCTCATGCGTCTTACTTTCCATATTTCTACTGTAATTCAGTCCTTGCAGGTTTGGATTCTCTTTTCTTGAATGGCAACCAGCTTTAAACACAAAGGCTTAACTTAGCCCTATCATAACCATCAATAGTACTCCGAAGATTCCCCAGGTCTTCCCCAGCACTGTGTTGAAACCCTCCCAACCTGTATCGTCCATCATTTTATATTGTCTGTCCATGTGGTTTCTTGGTAAAATGCGGAGCGATTTGTCACGATCTTCTCTCACACAGTACGAAATGATGCCTTTCCCACTGTGACTAATGGGATCATCTGCCTTCCACATCTTCTTTTATCGCTGCTACCCAGTGTGGATCCCTGCTTGCTTTAGTGGGCAGCTGGGATGCCCTCGTGCCTTGAGGGAACCTGCTGAGATTATACGTATTTTTCGCATACGCTCTCAATGATTTTTGTCCATTTCTCTCAATCCCTCCCTCCAGGATTAGCAGAGAGTAGCCCTTGAGGGGGCTAAGTGACATGCACTCCAACAAACAAAAGATTAAAACAATAAAAGTTATAACATAGTCCAAACCAGTGGTGGGATTCAGCCAGTTCGCACCAGTTTGGCAGAACCAGTTTGGCAGAACCCAGGCCCAGAATGGATTTCCGGAAGCGGCATCCACACAGAGAACTGGTTGTTCACATATTTGAATCCCACTGTTGGAAGATTTACCCTGACAAAACTCCCATTAGAAAAACATGCAGACACACTTTTTTCTCTGTAAAAGCCCTTTTTTCTGAAATCTTGGGCATACCACCAAGAACAATGGGGAAAACTCAGATAGCAAAGCCATCAAGAACTACCTGCCCTGCCCCTGATGGGATTAACCCCCAAAATAGAATCAGGACAAAGGGAACATCCCTGAGGAGAACTACCTGCCCTGCTCCTGACAGGATTAAGCCCCCAAAAATAGAAAGTGGACAAAGGAGACACCACTTAAGACAAAGAAAAGAACATCAAGCAACCACTAAAAACACAAAAGAAAGAGCCAGCCCAGCCACAGCCCCAGGGTAGAAAAAGCATATAAAAAGCCACACATGGGACCAGGGGGACACATTGTAAGACAGGAACCTCTGAAGTCACTTCTCTGTCACTTTATTGCCTTCCTGTAATAAAGACCTGCTTTGTGGTAGCTGCTGTCCTCAAATTTCTTCATTGTTGGCTTTTCTCAGCTGGAAAACGAACTGGGAAATTCTTCTGAGACCACCACTGGTCCAAACCAAATAATAACTGGAACAACCACCTTCACTTTTAACTTCACATCATAAAACAACCCTCTCGGTAACAACCGACTCTCTGCTGCGAAGTGCGAACCAGCATTTTGGTTTTGCAAAGAAGAGCAACTAAGATGAGTAAAGGCCTGGAGACAAAAACATGTGAAGAACAGTTGCAGGATTTGGGTTTGGCTAGTCTAGAGAAAAGAAGGACACGGGGGGGGGGGGGACGACATGATAGCAGCATTCCAGTATTTGAGAGGTTGCCACAAAGAGGAGGGGGGTCAACTTATTTTCCAAAGCACCAGAGGGCAGGACAAGAAACAATGGATGGAAACTAATCAAGGAGAGAAGCAACCTGGAACTAAGGAGAAACTTCCTATCAGTGAGAACAATTAACCAATGGAACAGCTTGCCTTCAGAAGTTGTGGTTGCTTCATCACTGGATGTTTTTAAGAGGAGACTAGACAGTCACTAATCTGAAATAGTACTATAGGGTCTCCTGCTTGAGCAGGGGATTGGACAAAAAGACCTCCCAGGTCCCTTCCAGCTCTATTCTGACTGATTTTCTTTATCCCTGAAGCTTTCCAAATAAGCCAGGAGAGTTTGGTCTAGTGGCTAAGGAACCTAGTTAGAAAAGAGATCATGAGTTCAAATCCCACCGTAGCCATGAAAGCTAGCTGGGTGATTTTAGGCCAGTCACTCTCTCTCTCAGCCTAATCCACCTCACCAGGTTGTTGTTGTTGTGGGGAAAATAGGAGGAGGAGGAGTATTGAGTGCGTTTGCCGCCTTCCGTTATTTGTAAAAATAATAAATATGGGATATAAATAAAGAAAAAAAGATTTAGCAGCGGGGTTTTAAAATGCTAGCAGGATTGGTGCTGATGTGACCTTTGGGGAACCTGATGGACATTCTGTCTTGTTGAGAGGTAGCCTGGGCCTACTCTTCCCCACTCAGACCCTCAGAGTCTCCAGGCACTGGGAAAGCACTTGAAATACACCTCTTGCTCAGCCCAGAATCAAGTTCTGCAACTGGGTATCATCAGCACACTGAAGATACCTATTTCAATAGCAATAGCACTTAGACTTATATACCGCTTCTTAGTGCTTTACAGCCCTCTCTAATCATTTACAGAGTCAGCATATTGCCCCCAACAATCTGGCTCCTCATTTTACCAACCTCAGAAGACCTTCAAGCCTTTGTCATATTAGTTGTGTACCCTAATATACTGGATTTGAAATATACCGGATTTGAAAAGGATGCCCCCAGATTTGAAATGTGAATGCAGGAATTTTTGCCCCATCAACCTAATAGAATAACAGAACAGAATAACAGAGTTGGAAGGGACCTTGGAGGTCTTCTAGTCCAACCTCTTGCTCAGGCAGGAAACCCTATACTATTTTGGACAAATGGCTGTCAAGTCTCTTCTTAAAAACTTCTGGCGTTGGAGCATTCACCGCTTCTGGAGGCAGGTTGTTCCACTGGTTAATTGTTCTAACTGTCAGGAAGTTTCTCCTTAGTTCTAGGTTGCTTCTCTCCTTGACTAGTTTCCATCCATTGCTTCTTTGTTCTGTCTTCAGGTACTTTGGAGAATAACTTGACTCCCCCTTTTTGTGGCAGCCCTTTAGATATTGGACACTGCTATCATGTCACCCCTCGTCCTTCTCTTCATTAAACTGGACAACTGTTCTTTATAGGTTTTAGCTTCCAGTCCCCTAATCATGTTTGTTGCTCTTCTCTGCACTCTCTCTGGAGCAGGGGTGTCAAAATGCCGGCCTGCGGGCCAGTTGCATCATGCGGAGGCCGTGCCCACCCCAGCTCTGAAAGTCGCGATATGTCACAACACGTCACATGACGTGGCAAGTTTGACACCCGTGCTCTAGAGTCTCAATATCTTTTTTACATCGTGGTGACCAAAACTGGATGCAGTATTCCAAGTGTGGCCTTAGCAAGGCATTGTAAAGTGGTATTAATACTTCACGTGATCTTGATTCTATCCTTCTGTTAATGCAGCCTAGCACTGTGTTGGCCTTTTTGGCAGCTGCAGCACACTGCTGTCTCATATTTAAGTGATTGTCCACTAGGACTCTAAGAGCCCTCTCAGAGTTGTTACTATTGAGCCAGGTACCATCTATTATACCTGTGCATTTGGTTTTTCTTGCCTAAATGTAGAACCTTACTTTTTCCACCACTGAATTTCATTTTGTTAGATAGCGCCCAATGTTCACGTCTGTCAAGATCCTTCTGTATCTTAAGCCTGTCTTCTGGAGTGTATGTCTGTGTATGTGCCTTAATACAGTGTTTAGTACAGAAGAGACAATGTGGAGAAATTTTAGAATGAACAAATGCTGGTAGAATGGTACTAGGAAATGTTTTGTTGCAAAGAATGATGCTACTGTGTGTGAAAAGAAACAAACATGGTTCTATGTAAGAGCAAATTGTTGCCTACTTTGTGAAACAGAAATGAAAGTGGATTATGTCAGGAAACAAAAGTAGTGTAGTTGATTGCTTTAGAAAAATATGTGCTAAATGAAGAAGAGACAAGATAAAGATGATTAGGTGATGAATGAATCTGTATGGAATACAAAAGTGATCAAAGAGTCTTTTGGAGGCAGGCAGCTAATAAATTTGAAAAAAATATGCATATTGGGATACTTTGGGAAAATGAATGGATTTGAAATGAATGAATGGATTTTGAATGAATGAATTTTGAAATGAGTGAATGAATTTTAAAATGAATGAATGATTTTTGAATGAATGAATCCACGAATGAATGGATAACCTAACACATGAATCTTGAGATGAATAAATGCAAAGCAAATATATGAAGAAAGAGTGAAATAGACTGAGAGGAAAGAGAAAACTGAGGAAGTTATGGGGGACATGTTAACTATCTTCCAGTACTTTGAGAGGCTGTCACAAAGAAGAGGAGATTGACTTATTTTCTAAGGCACCAGAGGCAGAACAAGAAATAATTGGTGAAAGCTTGTTAAAGAGACAGAATCAACCTAGTCCTAGAAGTAGGAAGAAATCTCTTGACAGTGAGAACAATTAACCAATTCCTAATATTAAGAATAGGTTGCTTTCCAGAGTTACGGGTGCTCTGGAGATTTTCCAAACAGACTGGACAATCATTTGGCCAGGATGGTATAATGTCTCCTGCCTTGAGCAGGGGGTTGGACTAGAAGACCTCCAAGGTCCCTTCCAACACTATGACTCTAGGTCAGTGATGGCGAACCTTTTAGAGACCGAGTGCCCAAACTGCACCCAAAACCCACTTATGCATCGTCGGGTGCCGGGTGGGTGTGGCCCATTGGGTGGGCGTGACTGCGGTGGTAACGGCAGACTGGGTGGGACTAAAAAGTTCAATCAATCAATTCCAACTTTGCAAGATCTTTTTTTTCTCCCGCGAGAAGTTGAAATTGACTGATTGATTGAACCTCTCTTTTTTTGCACACGGTGGCGGAGGCCTAAAGCGAAAAGGTTTTATAAAACCCAGCTGAAGGCCTAGGACTGGGGCCTGTGTCCACAGAGAGGGCTCTGAGTGCCGCCTCTGGCACCCGTGCCATAGGTTCGCCACCACTGCTCTAAGTTCTATGATGGGATGAAATTGATGAGATCCTCAAAAACAGAGAAAAAACAAAAGGAAACATAGGAAGTGGAATATGGAGATGATGACAGCAAGGACGATGTGCAAGGAGAAAAAAAGATATGGAAAGCTATTTTGAAAGCGGCTGGGGCTAACAAGAGATTTCCTTTCCTTTTCTCTTATTTCTTTCTTTAATTTCTTTATGTCTTTTTTCCCCCCTGTGATTTGCATAAGGCTGCTTACTCCAGAAGGGAATGATCTGATCAGTATGTATGTATTTAAGTACACCAGCAGTACAGCATATTGAACTGTTAGCAAAAGGATTTTTTTTCCCCCTGTTCTTCTCCTTTAGTTGTCCCAATCAAAAACCAGATCAGGCATTCCTGCCTTTTCTATATTCATTGGAGTGAACAAAGTCCCAGTTGGATTAACTGGTCTTTTTTTTTCTTCGCAATTTCCATATCTTGATTAATTCTCTTTGTCCCCAAATTTACCTTTTCATACATATCGTACCTCCAAACTTGTAGACGTGTATGAAAGGAGATCATATCCCACAATGTCCCAGCATGTTCTTTCAGCGTATGGGAAAAGTCTTGTGAATCACCGTTATGTGATTTTTCTAAAGGTTGCTCTTTCAGGCATGGAAATGAGTCCTGCTTTAGCTGCTGCAAAACAAGTCAGCACAGGAAATTGAAAGGGACAAGTAGATTTCTCTCCTCTGAAGAAGTACAAAAATAAACTAAGTTCGAGTTTACTTCTCATTATGAAATTTGGCTGCGTGGCATGGTTTTGGGGGGGAGAAGAAACTCTTTCTGCCTCCACTCGGCAATATTCAAGGCGAAAACTTCCTGGGTTCTCCATTCTAACCAGGGCTTTTTTTCTCGGAGAAAAGGTGGCGGAACTCAAACCTGGCCACGCCCTCATCAAACCCTAGGACCGCCCCTTTAGAGAACAGGAATGCAAGTAAAATTTGGGAGGGGCTATTTCCGGTGCGGCCGGCCCGGAAAAAGGTGCCGGAACGCGGTTCCGCCGCGTTCCGGCTGAAAAAAAGCCCTGATTCTAACTGTTGCCATCCTCACACTGAATCTTGGCAAATTCTGAGGATCCAGTGGCAGGATAAGATACCAGATACAGATGTCCTCTCCAGAGCAGGCCTATCATCAGTTCACACTCTGTTGATGAAAGCCCAGATGCGCTGGGCAGGCCACGTTGTAAGGATGCCAGACCATCGCATCCCTAAACAGCTCTTCTATGGTGAGCTGTCTCAAGGAAAGCGATCACACGGGGGACAAAAGAAGCGATACAAAGACACGCTGAAAGCATCTCTCAAGTCCCTGGATATCGATACCATCTCTTGGGAATCTCTGGCGCATGATCGACCGACATGGCGTACCCTGGTTTACCAGGGTTGCCAGACATATGAACACAGAAGGACAATCTTGGCACAAGAGAAGCGAGCGCTCCGTAAAGCCAGAGCTGCAAATGCTGAAGCAATAGTGTCCACATTTCTCTGCTCAGTATGTGGCAGAACATTCCGTGCTAACATCGGTCTCATCAGCCATCTACGGACACACCGTTGATGGCCCACAATCCACAAGATGTCAAGGTCTTCATCGAAATCGATGGACAAACAACAGTATTAAGACACATTGGCTGCCCCAAATCCTGGCAAAGAAGAAAATACAGATAGTCCTGTGACCACAGTTGAGTCCAAAATTTCTGTTGCTAAGCAAGATAGCTCTTAAGTGAATTTTGCCCCATTTTGCAGCTTTTCTTGCCACAGTTGTTAAGTGAATCATTGTTAATAACATAGTTGCTAAGTGAATCTGGCTTCCCCACTGACTTTGCTTGTCTGAAGGTCACAAAAGGGGATCGCGTGATCCCAGGACACACTGCAACCGTCATAAATATGAACCAATTGCCAAGCATCCGAATTTTGATCACGTGACCACGGGGACGCTGCCACAGTCGTAAGTGTGAAAAACAGTCATCACGCTTTTTTCAGTGCTGTTGTAAGTTCACTAAACAAATGGTTGTAAGCCGAGGACTGCCTGTGTACTAGTTTACTCACCTTGATCATTGAATGCATTTTCTATTCTCCAACCCATTCTCATACAGAACCTTTTGAGAGAATCCACAACATTTCCAAAAGAGGGTACGTATATTTGTTCTTCCCTTTTCAGTTCCTCCCAACCTTGAAATGTCAGACCACCTCAACTCGGGGACCTCCAGATACACTGAGGCTACTATATATCCCAGATTTCCCAGCCACCATAGCTGTAGAGACTTCCACACCAAAGAATGCATTTGCAGCAGGCATTCAGCCCTATAAATCCTCCTTTGTTAGGCCAGCATCGTGAATATCCTACCTACCACATCTGTGGTGACATAAATAAGGGTTAGGGTTAACTCAAGCCTGTAGCCTTTGGAGTTCTCTTGAATGAAAATGGCTAAATCACATTGTTTAGAATGATAGAATAATCCTCAGAAAGCTAACTTTGCTCCAATCATTTGGCCTTCGTCAGGCCAAATGGATTAATTGGAAAAATGCAGTAGAAATATTGTACATTTAATCTGTGAAATGGGTTAATTGTTCTCTTGCCATTGAAATGTCCCATCATTTTAATTATTAACTTTGAAAAAAAAAACCATTTGTAAAGTGATCCTTGAATAGAAAAATGACACACTCATTCATACAGATGGCAAATGAGGATACTGTTTTTGAGCTTCAGGGTGCAAGCAAAGGGTCATAGAATCAAGAATGCTCTAGGGCCCAGGGCTTTTCAACGTTTTCACCCATTGTACCACTTTTAGGATATGGCAACATCCGAGTACCACCAGTTGCCTAGCAAGGTGTCAAAAACTTGATGACCCAAAAAAAAAAAAAAAGGAAAAAAGTGATAAAGTACAGGTAGTCCTCGACTTACAACAGTTCGCTTAATGACTGTTCGAAGTTACAATGGCACTGAAAAAAGTGCCCCCCAAGCCACAGCCGAGCAAGATACCTGCTTGCCCGCCCAGCCACACTCTTCCTCCTGTCTGAGGTTTTCATTGTTGTGAGCATTTCTGTTGAGGATTGACAGTGGGGGTGGGGTGGGGATGTGTTTGGTTTTTATTCCCCCTGTCTGCTGGTCACTTGACATGACCCTGAGACACTGTGACCATCATAAATATGAATCAGTTGCCAAGCATCTGAATGTAAATCACAAGACCCTGGAGATGCTGCAACATTCCAGCTGATCAGCGCTTCTTCAGGGCTCAGCAGAAGCACCAGGATCAGTGCCGAGCTCCAGCTGGATCCTGGCGCTGATCCTGGCGCTTCCACTGAGCCCTGATAGTCTCAAAGACGCGCCGATCAGCTGGAAAGCGGCACTGATCCTGGCGCTTCCACTGAGCCCTGACAGCCTTGCAGCTCCAGCCATCTCTCACTCAGGCTTGTGTGGTGCTGCCACCGGTTCAGCTCATTCCCCTCCCCCGCTACCACTTTTCTAGGATGGTCGCGTACCACCTGCCAGGTGCCAATGTACCACAGGTGGTACCCGTACCACTGGTTGAAAAGCCCTGCTCTAGACCAGGGATGTCAAACTGCCAGCCCGCGAGTCGGATGTGTCACACGGAAGCCACATCCACCTCAGCTCCGGCAAGGGGAAAAAAGTTGTGATACGTCGTGACATGTCACATGACATGGCAAGTTTGAGACGCCTGCTCTAGACCAGTGTTTCTCAATCTGTGTGGAACTCAACTCCCAGAATTCCCCCAGGTAGAATGCTGGACAGAGGAATTCTGGAAATTGAAGTCCACACATCTTAAAGTTGCTGAGATTTGAGAAACGCTGGTCTATATCTTTAAAACATCATTGATAGTTCCCTGTTTGTTAAATGCACTGAGTTAGGATAATGCTTTGAATGAAAAAAGCAATACCTTTAATCTTTTTAAAATATAGCTATAGGTTCAGTATTAAATACAAGTTTCTTCCACTAATTGCTTTTAAACTCTGTCCTTTTCAGTTCCCAGTTTTAAGTAATTTGTGTGTAATTAAAAACGGTGGAATATAACTCGATTTTCAAGCAGCATTAGTAAGTAGAGTAAACCTTGCAAGCTTTGTAAAATTTGATCCTTTTTAAGAAATGCATTTTGAAGGAAAGTATTGCCTGGAGAAAGGAGTGCCACTGGCCCTTTTCACCCTGGACACTCTTCGTCCTTGGGCAGCCTTGGCGACCGTGAATGCTTTTACATTTTTATTTTTATTTGTTTTGAAATAACTATTAAAATAAGGCTGGCGCCACAGTTTAAATAGCTTGCCCTGCATAGTGCGCTCTTGATGGTTTCAGTGATATGAATGTGCTATCTCCGGAGCAGGCCTGCCAGTTCCCAAGACAAAAAACAGGCTGTGGCTGATTGCTAAAAATAGATTCTCAAAAGTTTTCAATTATGCTTATCTTTATTTTTCTTCAGTAATGCCGTCCAAAAAGCAAATGAACGAACTCTGCTCCGCTCATGATGTTTGCAGCAAATGTGCTGCACACACACTGAATAAATGCGTGTCTATGGAAATTCTCAATCATCCAGGTCATGGTTGTCCCAAAGATGCTTTTCCAAAAGGCAATTGGACTTTACTGGGTTTTTTTTTTTTCCCCTTGAAAACATTTTACTTCTTATCCAAGAAGCTTCTTCAGTTCTGACTGAGTGGTGGGGGAATGGAAGGATTTATTCCTTGCAGTCATCTGGTCCTTGGCACTCAGATGCACTGAATAAGTGCATCTACTCTTCATAAAAGGCAACCAGATCTTGAATTGCACGTTGAGGTATATTTTCATATTAAAACTTCCAAACTACAGGTAGTCCTTGGCTCACAACCATACGTTAGCAACCATTCGAAGTTACAGTGGCACTGAGAGAATTGACTTACGACCTTTCTTTGCACTTATGACTGTTGCAGCATCCCCACAGTCCTGTGATCAAAACTAGACAACCAGGCTGTATTTGCAAGAATTGCAGCATCCTAGGGGGTTATATAATTGCCATTTGTGACCTTCCCGGATGGCTTTCTGAGGCCTTTGAACTATGGTGCTGGAGAAGATTCCTGCGAGTCCCCTGGACTGCAAGGCGATCCAACAGGTCAGTCCTAGAGGAGATCAACCCTGACTGCTCTTTAGAAGGCCAGATCCTGAAGTTGAAACTCAAGTACTTTGGCCACCTAATGAGAAGGAAGGACTCCCTGGAGAAGAGCCTAATGCTGGGAAAGATTGAGGGCAATAGAAGAAGGGGACAACAGAGAATGAGGTGGCTGGATGGAGTCCCTGAAGCAGTAGGCGTGAGCTTAAAGGGACTCCAGAAGATGGTAGAGGACAGGAAGACCTGGAGGAACGTTGTCCATGGGGTCACGATGGGTCGGACACGACTTCACAACTAACAACAACAACGGATGGCTTTCAATCAGAGTCAGCGAGGGCAGCCAGATTTGATTCACAACTTCACGATTTACTTAACTGCAGTGATTCGCTTAACAACCGGGCAAAAAAAGGTAAAATTGAGTCCAAACTCACTTAGTGGCCACAATGGTCCCCGATTGTAGTCATAAATTGAGGACTAACTCATGACAAAGCTTCTAAAACTGGGGTACTAATGTATAACTATTGTACTTGACAGAATTTTAGTCTTATATTACTGTAAATCAGGGTGTGTCTGTATGACTCCCAACAGATCATAAAAGCTACAAGTTGGAAGATCCGCTGTGCAGATCTGCCTTATCTAGTTCAGGATCTGTGACTCAGGATGCAACTTCAGCAATAAAACCAAGACCGATCTGTTTCATTGCCAAACGGTTCTTATGGATAGGAAATGTCATATTCAGCTAAGAGCTTCTTTCCCAGTTATTCCTCCCTGTTGGTTTTCATCCTGCACTAAGAACAGGTCTTCTGCCTCCCATTTCAGCAGGACAGCCTTTTCAGTACTTTAGACCAGTGTTTCGCTTTCTTTCTTTTTCTTTTTTCATTTTTATTAAAAATTTTAAAGGAAAACTAAAAAGTAGAAATTGTTAGATTAAAATTAAGAGAAGAATATTTTATGAATATGGGTATTTTAGAAATATATTGCTGTTTTAAGATATGGGTATTATTTGTTTAAATATAGCAAGAGGTATTATTATTATTTCTGGAGTAAAATAAAATTGGAGGTCATCCTTGTTATAATTTTTTTTGTTGTATTTTTTTTTGACACTTTTAACTTGCCTGGTTATTCCCATTCCCTTTTTAGTTGGTATTTCAATGTTTGACTTTAAAATTTAATAAAGATAAAAAAAGAATGACTTCCACCTTCTCTTATAGCAGATAAAACTTAATTAAACTTAAGTTCAACTCTTGTGCTATAATTACAATGTAACATTCATTTTTTAAAAAAAATAATCTGTAAATATTAGTAGTCATCAAATTGAAAGGTCATGATTTCATTTTTTTTTTCTGTTTCCTGCAAAATGTCCAAAAGCGGCTTTCAATTGGTATTAAATTTGGCCACTGCCTTATCTCTATTATTCTCTATTAGTTTCTTCATCTAAGCTTTATCAACTACTCTTCCACTGTAAATATTGTCAGTTTGATCAAATCCTTCCAACGTTGGGCATATAGATGTCCTGCTAGTTATCATATGTTATATAGTTATACAGTGCTTTTTTTCTTAAAAAAAAAAAAAAGGTGCCGGAACTCACATACGTCATACAACCCGCCTTGCCTACCCTACAAGGTTCCATCCAAAAAAGGTGCCGGAACTCCGTTCTGGGCGTTCTATGAGAAAAAAAGCCCTGGTTATATATATAAAACTATATGTTATAGTTATATCATGTGTCGTAGTTAGTTGACATGCTAGTATATGTTATCATATACAAGACAAAGAGAATGCAAATTCTCTTTGTCCATCAGCCCTGACAAAAATATCTCTGGTCTGAACTGTCTGATCTTTTTATTTTTTTTATTTTGAATGAACATATGTATTTTATTCCAATAATGTTTAGCCTTTTCACAAGGCCACCAAAAAGTGGTAAAAAAATCCCTTTATATATTTTTGACAATCAATTCCGGTGATAAATACATGGTTTTGTAGAACTTCTCCCTAAGACTGTAACTTAGTATACATTTCAACCCTCCTGTCCACATGTTTTCTCACAGCTGCCTTTTAGACCAGTATAACTCAAACTCAACAACTTTATGATGTGTGGACTTCCCAGGTGCTGGCTGGGGAATTCTGAGAATTGAAGTCTACACATTTTAAAGTTGCTGAGGTTGAGAAACATTGCTTTAACATTGTTATCATGTCTTCTCTTAATCTTTGTTTTCTAACCTACAGTGAACTTACTTCTTTCAACCATTTGTCACATGGTTTAGTTTCCACACACCTCTCCTCAAGCAACTCTCCTACTCTAAACACACCCTAAGTTGCCAATGCTTTTCTGATAATAAAGAGGGAAAAAAAATACTAAAATTGCATTAGCTTTGCTTTAGAGGCAGTGTTATACTGCTCATTCATATTCAGTTTGCAATCCGTTCGGAAACCTAAGTCTTTTTCAAAGATATCACTGCCAAGTAAATACTCTTCCAGTTTTATTTGCTTGTTTCTGCTTTCCAGCAAATATTGAGAGAAGCTTTCCATCAATTTAGCATCACTTCTGTGCTTCGTGATAGTCCATTGTGCATACTGGTAAATTATTCAACAGTTCATCTAAGATTATAACCTAATGGAGACGTGGCCTAAATATTAGCCCACTCTCACACCTAAACTCCCCCCACCCTTGACCCACTTTTCATTTTTCCTTGAAATTTTAACAATCCATCTTTCAAATTCAAAAGATTGCAACTGTTTTGTTCAGCAGGGTTTTAGATTATCTTTTCTGACCCAGATAAATGGTGTTGGTCCCAAGAGTACTACCATCCCCTTGGGGCCTGCTAGATTCCCTGTCTCCTTTGAATTTATATTTTCTATTTTTTTAATAAATAAAAAGAAGTGGGCCAGGTGTAAAGCAGAAGACTGTCAGCTGCTTGCATCTTTACAGACAAGAATGCCTCTTTCTGGTCCCAGGTGGGCTCTACAGAAATTCTTAGAAAATGAAAATGGTGAATAGGAGCAGACTGCTATTTTTGGGGGAAAAGTGCCCATCAGTCCAGGGGAAAAAAGAAAAGATAAAGATAGCATGGACAGCAGTAGACACAAAACAATGTCACCAGCTTGACTTCTGGTCAATTTATGTTTTGTGGGGAGGTTTCTTTTGCCCCCAATAGCAGCCGTTATGTGAGAATACTAACAACAGGCTCTCCAAATTCCAAAATTGCACACCGGCTGCAAAAAGATGCTCACCCTTCTGCTACACAGGTAGAGATATTCCTTTCAATTCTGCATCATCCACAATTTTGATGAACATCCCTCTCCTCCATTATCCAAGGGATTTATTAAAATGTGGAACGCCGCAGGGCCTGTTCAGGGCTCTGGGCGCTTCCTTTTGACACTTCCTCTCAATCGGAAAATGTGCCATTTTTCAGAACGCTCAGCAATCTTTCACTGACTGGAGCTGGACAAAAGGCCAGAGAAAGAGACTGCAGTTTCCCCAGGAGTCGGGCTCTGCACACCCGGACACCAGCTGGAGTGAAAGTGCCAAGAATATTGCCCCGTATCTCTTCTGGCTTCCCCCAGCCGGCAAACATTTCCGCTGAGGGCTGCAGACAGAAGGCATGATATCCGAAAAGACATGAATTATCACCATCGGCACACCAGAAAAAGCTCTTGGGCTTCCTGGTGAGAAGAGGCCAGCTGATTGCCAGATTGTGTGTACATTTCAACACTTCTTCCTCACAGCCATTCCAATCCAGTAAGCACAGCTCCACAGTCCCGTCGCCCCCCACCCACCCATTTGCACTCAACACCCCTCCAGGCCCGTCCATCCCCCCCAGGCTGCATTTAAGGAGCAGCTGTTACCACGAGACCTAGAGACATCCACTAATGCCTGGCCCCCTCCCTTTCTCTTCTCCGTCCCCTCCTGTCCTCAAGTGAACAAAGGCAGAAGTCTTCCCTTCCCTTCTCCTCCCCCTCCCCTCCCCCTTGGATCCCCTCAAAATGCAGAGATCAAAGACAATCCCTCCCCTCAGCCTTGGCAAGCTCCCGCCTAGATTTCAAGGTAAAAGCATCCTGCTTGCAGTGCGGATCGACAAAAATCTCTTCAGAGTTCAGGGGCCCTGGAGAAAAAAACACCACAGCCTCCCAACATGGTTATCCTCCAAATGCTGGAAATTGGAAGGCACCATGGAGAGATTCAGAAATCCCTCCAGTCAGTGCCTTTTTTGTAAAAAAAAAAAAAAAAAGGTGCCGGAACTCACACACGTCATACAACCCGCCTTGCCTACCCTACAAGGTTCCATCAAAAAAAGGTGCCGGAACTCCGTTCTGGGCGTTCTATGGCAAAAAAAAGCCCTGCCTCCAGTAATGGGGAGATTGCAAACGCCCAAGGGATGTTGTCTGCAAGGGAGTCTTGACACACACATACCGGTAGCAGGAAAAGATCTCAGGTTTGCTTTGGGCTTAGCCCTGAGCCCTTCTTAATCGTAGCTTATAGTTTAGCATGATAAGGAAAACACCTTCAGTGTGCCAGAGCTTGGGAAAGCATGAAAAGAGCATGATGCGTAAACCAAGCAGAGGGCTCATCTTCCCTCTAATCACAACACAAAGACTTCTCTCTGTTTTTGTCATTATCGGTTATCCTCAGCTTACGACCACAACTGAGCCCAAAATTTCTGTTGCTAAGTTGTTAAGTGAGTTTTACAACCTTTAGCCACAGTTGTTGTTAAGTGAATCACTGCAGTTATTAAGTTAGTAATATGGTTGTTAAGTGAATCTGGCTTCCCCATTGGTTTTGTTTGTCAGAAGGTCACAACAGATGATCACATAACCCCGGAACACACCAACTGTCATAAATATGGGTCAGCTGTCAAGCATCTGAATTTTGATCACGTGACCACGGAGATGCTGCAATGGTCAAAAGTGTGAACAACAGTCATAAGTCACTTTTTTCAGTGTTATTATAACTTCAAATGGTCACTAAACAAAATGTTGTAAGTCAAAGACTACTTGTAACTTTTTTATCATTATCAGGGTGTTGCCTCTCTCTTGTTCCCAACTGCAAAGGCAACCTAAAGTTTTTTTCAGTAGTTTGGCTGCCCAAATGGATCTTTCCCTCTTCTCCCACCACAAAGTTTGTGGTATGAATAATCTGTAATGCCTCTGTATGATGCTGGGATTGTTATAGTCAGAGGGTGGAATCAACCCAGCTCCCTATTGGTCATCAGCTGAAGGTACTTGCAGGCATGGCCCTCTACTCTCATTACAGAGCATTGCACCTTGTGGCCATTTTGACTTGGGCTGCAAGTAAGATGGGCCATTTGGTTTGCACCAAGCAGTGATTCCCAACCTAGGCATCATTGAGATGTGGGACTTCAACTCCCAGAATTCTTAGCAATGGCCATGCCAGCTGAGGAATTCTCCTCAGTTGACGTCCATCCATCTCACCATTGCCAAGGTTGGGAAATACTGGGGTTGAGGTCTCTGCCTACTGACCATACTTGCACTTTGGACATTTATAACACCAGTTTGACATTATTGTTTCGGTACTTTGGAGTCAGTTTTAACTTCTGGCAACTACATGGAGAAATCCATGCAGTTTTCGTTTCAGAATAGTTTGCCTTTATCTTCTTCCTAAGGCTGAGAGAAAGCCTTAATCCAAAGTCATCCAGGTGATTTCATGCTTGAGGCAGGACTAGAACTCAGGTTTCCTTGGTCTTAATCTAGTACTCTAGTACTCTAACCACTAGACCAGTGTTTCTCAACCTTGAAAACTTTAAGATGTGTGGACTTCAACTCCCAGAATTCCAGGTTGAAGTCCACACTCATCTTAAAGTTGCCAAACAGGCCTTCACCAGCATCATACACAGGCTTCTTATATCCCCAGGAATACTGGGCTTCTAAAAGAGCACTATATATTTTTTTTCAAAAAAACTTGTTTAGCAGTGTTGTGAAAACCCAGCAGACTTGTCTTGAACAGAAAGGTACTGGCCTTCTGCCAGGAAAATAGCCACATTCTGCCAGAGGTTTCTTGCTGCCTCTGCCCAAATGAATGAAATGTAAATATTCAACTGCTTCTCTGAACAAGGGTTTCACATGGCTGTATTTTTCAGTGGTTTTATTACTGGAAGGGTTAGAGCAAGAGTCTTCAAACTTGGCCCTTTTATGACTTGTGGACTTCAACTCCCAGAATTCCTCAGCCAGGCACACTGGCTGTGGAATTCTGGGAGTTGAAGTCCACAAGTCATAAAAGGGCCAAGTTTGAAGACCCCTGGGTTAGAGGTAGGATTTTGCTGCTCCAGGGCCATTTTAAGAATGAAGGAATAAAAAGGGAATTAAAGAAAATCCACCCCCCCAAAGAAAGAGAAAAAATATGCATGATGCAGATAGTCCTCAACTTACAACCATTGTTTTAGAGATGGTTCAAAGTTACAGCAGCACTGAAAAAACTCAGAACTTGTTCTCACACTTAAAACTGTTGCAGCATCCCCCCCAGTTAAGTGATCAAAATTTGGGGGCTTGGCAACTGGCATGTATTTATGATGGTTGGAGCATCCCAGGGTCATGTGATAGCCATTTGTGACCTTCCCACCCAGCTTTCAACAAGCAAATTCAATGGGGGAAGCTTGATTTGCTTAACAACCATGTGATTCACTTAACAACTGCAGTGATTCGTTTAACCACCATGGAAAAACAGGTTATAAAATTGGGTGCAATTTACTTAATAACCACCTTGGGTAGCGACAGAAATTTTGGTCTCAATTTGTGGTTAAGTTGAGAACTATCTGTATATCAATATCTATATCTATATCCATATTGATAGATAGATATATAGATACAGATATATAGAGATATATAGATATAGATATATAGAGATATAGTTATATAGATATATTTCAATTTAAATTTAAACTGAATGCTTCTATTTGTTTTAATGTTTTAATATGGCATTTTTATTGAATGATTTTAAGCCTAAAGTGGCCTTTGGCGAGATGGGTGGCATACAATTTTAATAAATAAATATTCTGCTTCTGACTATTGGTGGTTGATAGCCAATGGCTATTAATGCTGCGAGATCCTCTTGGAGAACATTGGGTTGGGATATATGGAATGGGGTGAATACCTCCGCCTATTTCTCCCAAAGTTGCTTTTTCAAGAGGCAACTGGATTTCTTGGGTTTTTTTCCTCTTGAAAATGTTCGCTTCTGATCCAAGAAGCTTGTTCAGTTCTGACTGAATGGTGGGGAATGGAAGGATTTATATTCCTTGCAGTCATCTTGGTCGTTAGCACTCATTAGCACCAGACGACTGCAAGGAATATAAATCCTTCCATTCCCCCAACACTCAATCAGAACTGAAGAAGCTTCTTGGATGAGAAGCAAAATGTCTCCAAGGGAAAATGTCTCCAGTTGCCTCTTGAAAAAGCACCTTTGGGACAACCACGACCTGGATGAGTGAGAATCTCCATAGACACTCTGCCTGTTTCCCATTTCCTCCTGGGATTTTCCTAAAATCAGATCCATCCTTCTTCTAGAAGACTAATATTCCATGTAAAAATAATAAAAAATCCCAGCAGACATGTTAGTGAGGATAGAAGAAGCATGAGATGAAGCAGAGAAAAATTCTGCCTGTGAACTCACCCTGCCCTCCATAATGGATCCTCTGATCTACAGTACTGGAGAGATTTAATCATGAGCCTTACATCTTAGATAAATATTTAACTCTATTGCTTATTTTTATTTTGATAGTTAGTTTGGACTCATGGCATCTTTGCTGCTGTTTTAAGTTTTTGCTTGTAACTATAAATATTTGGCCATGATTGATTTTTTGCTTTCATGTTTTTTTTTTTTAGTCTTTGTAAGCTGTTGAGGGGTAGATAAATACCTTAATAAATACATGTACAGTGTAAATAAATTTTTTGAATAATTCAGATGATAGTAATTTGCTAGCCCACTGCAATCTTCGTCCAGCAGAACATTTTGTTTTACTTTGCCTCCCCCTGAAAAACCCAGTTTAAGGCCTTCTAATTTGACTTTCTGTATTACATGAAACATGTGTTATGTTCACCAGTAATTATAATAAACCCATTACACTGTGTTTGGCTACAATGCCCAACCTTGATTCCAAGGCCCACAGGCTGGAAAATCCATCTTGGCAGCCTGCTGTCATTTCATTCTCATTGATAAAGAATGGGCCCTTATTTCTAGCTTGAATCAGACTTGTTTTAACTAGCCCTTCACTCTTCCGGGAATTTTTAGGAATCACAAATGGCACAATTATGCTACCTCTTGCAATTTTGTCCAATCATTTTCAAAGGAACTGAAGCATTGGCTCATATACACAGACGATATCAGTCTGCCCATGCTCAGTACAAGAATGAGGGATCCTTCTCCAGGATCCCCAGCTGAGCCTTCATGATAAAAAAAAAAGGAGTGCATCCAAAAGCTTTGTTTCTATTTCCCTGAGAAATTAGGGTCAATGGACAAAGTTTTATGTCTTGTCCCTGGAGAAGATAAGAATAACTCTGCTGGATTAGAGCAAAGACCATTGTAGACCCAACATTTTATATCTCACAATTAGCCAACTAATTGTCATTGGGGTGCACCTAAATAGGAGGTGGAAACCCAGGCCTCTCCTGTCCTTGTATCTGTGCTATCGGCATTCAGAGGCATTGAGTCCAAGATCAAATAGTCTTGCTAGATCAGTGGTTCTCAACCTTTTTAATGCCGCGACCCCCAACTGGTCGTAAGTCGAGGACTAAACCGGTCGTAAGTCGAGACTAAACCGGTCGTAGTCAAGGACTACACCGGTCGTAAGTCGAGGACTTTCCCTGCCCGGGAGCACCACCCATGCGTGGTTCCGCCCCCTGTGCCGGCCGAGGCGTAGCTGGCAAGCGGCAGAGACAGAGCAGGCCGACCACCAGCTGGCCCAGCCCAAGGGAGGTAAGGCACCTGCCGGAAAAGGGGGAAAAATGGCGGACAGCCTTGCTTGGCGACCCCCGTGAAATGGTCGATCGACCCCAAATGGGGTCGCGACCCATAGGTTGAGAACCGCTGTGCTAGACTGTCCTTCTTGAATTTATCCAACCTCTTTTTAAAAGCTGTCCAAGCGAGTTTGGTGTAGGTGCTGGCCTAGTAAATAGGAGACTGTGAATTCTAGTCCTGCTTTAGGTGTAAAAAACAGACATGTGACTTTGGGCCAGTCACTCCCTCTTTCAGCCCAACTTACCTCATAGTGTTGTTGTCGTGGGCAAAATAGGAGGAGGAAGGAATATGATGCATGCTCGCTGCCTTGAGTTAGTTGTAAAGTAATAAAAATGGGATAAAAATCGAATAAATAAATAAAGTTGGTGGCCATCAGCACATTTTGTGCTACTGAATCCCACTGGTTAATTAGGTGCTGTGAAATAGTGCTTTCATTTGTCTATCTTAAATCTTTCAGTCAGATTATTTGGATAATCCTTGTTCCTAGACTCTTCAGTGAGGGAGAAAACCTTCTCCCTGACATCCACAGTTCTTTTATCATCATCTTTCTAAGCCAAAGAGTGTCAAATGTTCTAGCTCAGTGGTTCTCAACCTGTGCTCCGTGGACCGCTGAGGGGTGTTGTCACAGGGGGTCTGCGAAGGCTTGAAGAAATGTTATGATTTAAATCTTAAGTTAAGTCTTGGGGGTCCATGGCCATCATCTGTGACCACAAAAGGTATTTAAAGGAGGTCCGTGGTGAGGAAAAGGTTGTTGTGCTTAGAGAAATGTTTGGGCCCATTTATTTTGATTGTCCACATTTACTCTTTTTTTGTCATATCTGTTTTCAAATGCAGTAACTAAAACTGTATTTCAAATAAAAATGTGTCATAGATTTGTATATCCATTACGATAACGGCAGTTCCATTTTTAGTCCTTTTTCTAATGATCCACGGTATGAACAGTTTTCTCTAGTGGTTAAGGCACTAAATAATAATAATAATAATAATAATAATAATAATAATAATAATAATAATAATAATAATAATAATAATAATAATATTGTTATAGGGAAAATAGGAGGAGGAAGGAGTATAAGGTATGTTCATCTCCTTGAGTTATTCATAAAAATCATAAAAGTGGGATTTAAAAAAAAATCTAAAATTAAATAAATAAATAAAATCTAAAACTTCACCTTTTCCCCATTTACTGCATGGTATATTGCAGTGGTGGCGAACCTATGGCACACGTGCCAGAGGCGGCACTCAGAGCCCTCTCTGTGGGCACACGCACCATGCCCTGGAAATGGCAACCATCCCTGTTCAACCAGCCGCCCGCTAACTCACCGAGGTCCCATGTGGCCGGATGCATCCCAGCAGGGCTGGTTTCCCTCCCCCCATCCAATCCCTCCTGGCCTTGCATGCTCTCCTTTTCCTGGGCACGACTCACTGCATCACCTCCTCAGCTGTTGGCTGGCCATCCAGCTCAGAGGCGGCTTCTTTGAACTGCTGGCAGCGGATTGCGGAGCCCCAGAGTGTGCCAGTCGATGGGTCGGCAGGCTGTGGCTGGTGACGGACACTGTTGGCCCCCATGCGCTCGCTGGCCTCTGTGTGCAGGGGCCGATGGTATCAGGCAGCAGCTGCCCCGGCCTCTGCCTCACTTTGCGACAATGGCACCCCCGCCCTGCCTCGCCTCACCCTGCAGGATGAGCCTCCTGCCCACCGCCCCACCTGCCAGAGACCCCCTGGATCTCCCCCAACCCTGCGCGGCCCCCATAGGCATCCCTCCCCACGAGCAACATCGAGGTGACCACGCCCACCTTGGCCACTCCCACCCAGTCTGCCATGACCACCACAGCCACACCCACCCAATGGGCCACGGCCACCTGGCACCCGGTGATAAATAAGTGGGTTTTGGGTTGCAGTTTGGGCACTCGGTCTCTAAAAGGTTCGCCATCCCTGGTATATTGATACGAAGGCAATTCGGAAATAAACCTCCATTTGGTTATCAATGACAGACACTCGCAGATACAGAACTTTTATTATACACATTAGAAAACTACCACATTAGATTACTTTTTGACATAATTGCCACTCAAATTGAGGCACTTGTCATAATCTCTTACAAGGCTTGAAATTCCTTAGTAGTAGTCGCTCGGTGCCAAATCTGGGCTAAATGGGGGGGTGGGGGAAGTGATCAAAAACATGAACCAACACCACACCGGAAGTCAGCATGCCCCGGCGCTTTATGGATGGCACGTCTGAGTTTTCATAATGTTTCACAGTAGACTTCTGAACTAATGGTCGAACCACGTTCCATGAACTTCACTACCATACTCCTTTGGCATCTTCACATTTGGTGGGATTTTCCATGGCATCACTTCTGGTGTGGTGTTGGTTCACGATAATGCTCTCCCGCACACCGCTAGACGCACCCAAGAACTTTTGAAGCAGTTCCGTTGGCACCGAGCAACTACTGCTAAGGAATTTCAAAGCTTGTAAGACGTTATGACAAGTGCCTCAATTTGAGTGGCGATTATGATGAAAAGTAATGTAATGTTGTAGTTTTCTAATCTTCTATTCTATATATATATTATATAAATAAAAATGTAAATGTTCGTTTGTTCAAAATCTTAAATCTCCGAAGGTTCTTCACCGATTGCTTTGAAATTTTGACACAACGTTGCATTCGAATATGCGCGTGTTTTTATATACCTATATTATATAGATGTCACACCTGTGACAGGTAAAAACATGCTTTTTTTGAAAAACAGCGCCATCTGTTGGACGTAAAAGCAACACACGCTTTTACCAGACTGAGCCATAGCAACGCGTGGCTGGGTACAGCTAGTGTGTATAATAAATGTTCTGTATCTGCGAGTGTCTGTCATTGATAGCCAAACGGAGGTTTATTTCCGAATTGCCCTCGTACTTCCGTTCAGCTCTTCACTGTAACACCAAGTGCTTTTTCACAGTTGGATATTTCAGACAGCATTTTAATAAATGCAAAGTTAGGAAATTTTGCCTCAATGTATGTCACATTACAAAAGCCAGTTTGGTATAATGGTTAAGGCACCAGGCTAGAAACTGAGAGACTGTAAGTTCTAGTCACACCTTAGGGATAAGACCAAGCTGGGTGACCCTAGGCCAGTTACTCTCTCTCAGCTCTAGGAAGGAGGCAATGGCAAACCACTTCTGAGAAACCTTGCTAAGAAAACTGCAGGAACTTGTCCAGGCAGTCTCTTAGAAATGGACATGACTGAATGGAAGGAAAAAAATATCCATCAAGTTACATTTACTTAAATTGAATTTTGCCACGTGGTTAATTGGTAGCCCGGTTTAGAGAAAACTTTCTCTTCACGATTGCTTTCATTCTGGATATATTCGAGATAATCCATTTGAAGTCAATTTTGCTCATCCAATCCTGATTAATAAAAAGTATGCCCTGAAGGTTCCCTCCTATCAGAGAAACATTAGAAGGGATTGCAGAGATTCTTAGTGGCTGCTCCTTCCTTTGTAACAGTTTATTCCCCAAGGCAAAAACAGCTTTCCGGAAGGTAGTAAAAATCTGTGTTTTCTAGAAAATCTTTGGAGATTAAGTAATTAGAGGAACACTCATGTCATTACCATTTATTGTGGCTTTATTGTGTTTTTATTCTATTATTCCTTATGTGTTCTGCTTCTGTACAACACGTCTTGGGTGAGGTGGTTTATCAATCAGAGAGGTGATAGACAAATAGAAAGACAGACAGACAGACACTAGTTAGATAGATAGATAGATAGATAGATAGATAGATAGATAGATAGATAGATAGATAGATAGATAGATAGATAGATAGATAGATAGACAGAAGGTAGATGAGAGATAGATGATAAATAGATGATGATGATGATGATGATGATGATGAAGATAGGTAGATAGATAGATAGATAGATAGATAGATAGATAGATAGATAGATAGATAGATAGATAGATAGATAGATAGATAGATATGATAGATAGATAGATAGATAGATAGATATGAGATGGAAGGTAGATGAGAGATAGATGATAAATAGATGATGATGATGATGATGATGATGACAGACAGACAGACAGACAGACATGAGAGATAGAAGGTAGATGAGAGATAGATGATAAATAGATGATGATGAAGATGATAGATAGATAGATAGATAGATAGATAGATAGATAGATAGATAGATAGATAGATAGATAGATAGATAGATAGATAGATGGTAGACGATACACAGATGATATGGATAGATGAGGCAGAGAGAGAGAGAGAGAGAGAGAGAGAAAGTATAACTAGATAAAGATTAGTGAGATAAATCAATCTGTATGTGTATGTGACTATTCCTGATAGCCAGAATCTCCCTTCAGCAAGTAGTTGTGAAACAAGTTTTATAAGTATAACATAAAGGTTTATTTACAGGAAATATATTATATGAAAAGCAAATCCTAGCATTTAGGCAAGCTACATCTTATTAAGAGAGTCAAAGACTCCAAGCATGTATGGTTGGAAAGAAAAGCAGAAAGGAAGGACTTACAGGCTAACCATCTCTTAGATCAAAAGCAAGCAGAGTGATCAGCAAATTAGGGACCGTACAGCCATCTGAGCCCTCTTGTCTCCCTCGGCTTGGTAGGTCATGAGGCACTGAAGATGAATGGTGCTGGATTTGACCTTCAGCACTGATGGCTATAGGACAGTGTAGGGCAGTCAGTGAAGGTGGGCTATGCGGATTGAATTCATGTGGAACAACAGTGAAAAACCTGTATGAAAAATCCTTCTGAGGACCACATTCACAGCTATAAATATCCCTCAGGAAAAACAATCCATTTGGGAGCTGGACTCGGTCTACCCTGGGCCACTGAAACTTGTTAGGAAATTTTACAAGTGTGATGAACGGAGCTTGGCACCTTCAGAGAAATAANACAGACAGACAGACAGACAGACAGACAGACAGACAGACAGACAGACAGATATGAGAGATAGAAGGTAGATGAGAGATAGATGATAGATGATGATGATAGACAGACAGACAGACAGACAGACAGACAGACAGACAGACATGAGAGATAGAAGGTAGATGAGAGATAAATAGATGATGATGAAGATGATAGATAGATAGATAGATAGATAGATAGATAGATAGATAGATGATGAAGATGATAGATAGATAGATAGATAGATAGATAGATAGATAGATAGATAGATAGATAGATAGATAGATAGATAGATAGATAGGAGAGATAGAAGGTAGATGAGAGATAGATGATAAATAGATGATGATGAAGATGATAGATAGATAGATATGAGAGATAGATGAGAGATAGATGATAAATAGATGATGATGAAGATGATAGATAGATAGACAGACAGACAGACAGACAGACAGACAGACAGACAGACAGACAGACAGACAGACAGACAGACAGATAGATAGATAGATAGATAGATAGATAGATAGATAGATGGTAGATGATACACAGATGATATGGATAGATGAGAGAGAGAGAGAGAGAGAGAGAGAGTATAACTAGATAAAGATTAGTGAGATAAATCAATCTGTATGTGTATGTGACTATTCCTGATAGCCAGAATCTCTCTTCAGCAAGTAGTTGTGAAACAAGTTTTATAAGTATAACATAAAGATTTATTTACAGGAAATATATTATATGAAAAGCAAATCCTAGCATTTAGGCAAGCTACATCTTATTAAGAGAGTCAAAGACTCCAAGCATGTATGGTTGGAAAGAAAAGCGGAAGGGAAGGACTTCAGGCTAACCATCTCTCAGATCAAAAGCAAGCAGAGTGATAGGCAAATTAGGGACCCTACAGCCATCTGAGCCCCCTTGTCTCCTTCGGCTTGGTAGGTCATGAGGCACTGAAGATGAATGGTGCTGGATTTGACCTTCAGCACTAATGGCTATAGGACAGTGCAGGGCAGTCAGTGAATGTGGGATATGCGGATTGAATTCATGTGGAACAACAGTGAAAAACCTGTATGAAAAATCCTTCTGAGGACCACATTCACAGCTATAAATATCCCTCAGGAAAAACAATCCATTTGGGAGCTGGACTCGGTCTACCCTGGGCCACTGAAACTTGTTAGGAAATTTTACAAGTGTGATGAACGGAGCTTGGCACCTTCAGAGAAATAA
>NW_015388613.1:97458-105742 GCF_001527695.2 Protobothrops mucrosquamatus
GGCGTAGCTGGCAAGCGGCAGAGACGGAGCAGGCCGACCACCAGCTGGCCCAGCCCAAGGGAGGTAAGGCACCCGCCGGAAAAGGGGGGAAAAATGGCGGACAAAAAAAATGGCGGACAGCCTTGCTTGGCGACCCCCATGAAATGGTCGATCGACCCCAAATGGGGTCCCGACCCACAGGTTGAGAACCACTGCTTTAGACGTCCCTTCCGCGATTCCTTGGAGTGAGTCCAACCGGTACCCTAGAGAGGTCCCAAAGTTTTGGCCCAAGACCATCTCTACTAAAAAACACAGAGGTAGATGTGTTTATACAGCCCTGTTCAAGCCAAACACATGGCTTTATTCTGATGTGGCCTTCAATGAAACACTTGAAGGTTTGCAGCAGGGCCCATGTCCGTTCCCATTAGTTACACTTCTGAACCTAGACAAGGGGGGAAAAAACATTCAGGCTTTTCCCTTCGTTTCCCTCTTTTCAGACAGAAAGGCGATCCAAGTTATACATCCTGATGTCACAGCAAAGGACTTTCTCCCTCGCCACGGTCACACAAACATTTTTCTCTGCTTCAGACACTGGAACGCAAGCAGAGTTTCTCCCACCCCCAGATCCCAAACTGGTAACCAGGAGACGAGCCAAAAGCAGACTTTCTGCCTCGCTCTGATCCATTCAGGGCTTCTAAACACTAATCCTCTGTGTCCTTCTCCACCAGAGCCAATTCTTGCCTGCAGCCCATTCAGCCTGGTACAGAGTTTTCTTGCAAGCTTCATTTAAAGAACAGGGTGGGGAAGGGAGGGGGAAAAAAAACATTAAAAAGAAAGGTTGGAAAAAAGTAGACTTTCCTTCCTGTCCCAATCTTGGTCTGGAGTGGAGAGCTGGGTCTGTTTGGTATCTTTGGAGCAGTGTGAAGACAGGGCTTTCACTGAGCACGGATGCCCGCCTGTCATAGCTTGGAGCATTCATTTACAAACCGTAGAAGCCATTCATGAGTTGCCAGGCCTGGAAGCCGAGGGCAGCTTCAGGGCCAGGGAAAACTGCAAGAGGCTGAGAAAAGGAGCAAAGCAGGGAGAGGCAGGCAGAAAGGAAGGAAGGAGGAGGACTGACAGCTGAGTAAGGCAGGCTAGTAGAGTGGTTAGAGTGCTGGGCTAAGGAGCCAGGCATGAAAGATTCCCTCCTGACAGGATTGTTGTAAAGATCAGAGGGAAGGAAAGAAACTTGTCAGCCTTCCTGTTGAATTTGATGCAGGGGTGGGTCAGAGTAAAAATTAAGAGAAGGGTGGTGGGGATGGGGACACCCTTCACTTCACTTCATTTGTGTCCCAATCAGTCCTGAAGGCTCTGGACCAGTGGTGGCGAACCTACGGCACGGGTGCCAGAGGCGGCACTCAGAGCCCTCTCTGTAGGCACGCGCGCCGTCGCTCCAGTCCTAGGCCTTCAGCTGGATTTTATAAAACCTTTTCGCTTTAGGCCTCCACCGCCATGTGCAAAAAAAAAAAAGAAGTTCAATCAATGAGTCAATTTCAACTTCTCGCGGGGAAAAGAAAAAGATCTTGCAAAGTTGGAATTGATTGATTGAACTTTTTAATCCCACCCAGTCTGCCGTTACCACCGCAGTCACGCCCAGCCAATGGGCCACACCCACCCAATTGGCCACACCCAGCCAATGGGCCACACCCACCCGGCACCCGACAACGCATAAGTGGGTTTGGGGTGGCAGTTTGGGCACTCGGTCTCTAAAAGGTTCACCATCACCAAGGCGCCTGAAGGCAGTACGAGAAGCAATGGGTGGAAACTGATTAAAGAGAGAAGCAACTTAGAACTAAGAAGAAACTTCCTGAATGTTAGAACAATTAACCAGTGGAACAACCTGCCTCCAGAAGTGGTGAATGCTCCAACACTGGAAGTTTTAAGAAGAGACTGGACAGCCGTTTGTCTGAAATGGTGTAGGGTTCCTGCCTGGGCAGGGGGTTGGACTTGATGACCTCCAAGGTCCCTTCCAACTTTTTTATTATTATTATTATTATTATTATTATTATTATTATTATTATTATTATTATTATTATTATTATTATTATTATTATTATTATTATTATTATTATTATTATTATTATTATTATCACTGCTCTGGACTGTTAGCAATCTTGCCATTAAATGAAATAAAAAGGGAAGGGAAGGGAGCACAATGGGTCCCCACAGCAAAGTCCAAATAGGAAACTTACAATTCAAAGCTGGTCTTACAGATCCAGACCCACAAAGATCAATCCTGGGTCCTAAAAATAGTTTCATTCATAACTGAATGAAGGAGTGGAGGAAATCCTTATCAAAGCCGAGGTGGAACCATTGCTATTCCAGGATACCGAAATGAAATTTGAAACCATGTTTGTTTGAGTGAATGGGCTAAAAGTGATAGAATGAAATTGAACAAAGTACAAGAGATCAGATCCTTAGGAAACAAGATTCAAACACAGGTAAATAGAATGAGGTTATTTGGCACAGTAATGGTGCTTATGAAAAAAAAAATCCTAGAGCAGTATTTATCTGTTTAATTAATTTATTATTTCAATTTATATAGCCACCCACCTAAAATACACAACTCCAGGCAATGTGTGTGTGTGTGTGTGACAATATAACAATCATATAATGGTAGCTATTTGCAAAATAAATATGAGATCTAGCTGTGAAAGAGGTAAATGCAGTTTTAATTTGCATCAGCAGAAATGTAATTTTCACATCGTAAGATGCTATTGTTCTTTTTTTACTCTGCATTGGTCAGACCCTATCTTGAGTATTGCACACAATTCCGGGTACTACAATTTCAGAAGGACTCAAACTAATTGGAATAGATTCAGAGAAAAACAACAGAAATGATAACGATAGAGAGCTAGAAAGCTCCGTGAAGCAGTAGGCATGTTACATCTTGAGAAAAGAAAACAATGGGGGAATATAATAGGATAATACTTGTTAAATAATTGAAAGCATGTCTCAGTAAAAAAAAAAAGTCCAAGACTTGTTCTCTCTCATTCCCAAGTGCAGGACATAACATAACGCAGTGGTTCTCAACCTTTTTAATCCCGCGACCCCAACCGGTCGTAAGTCGAGGACTAAACCGGTCGTAAGTCGAGGACTAAACCAGTCATAAGTCGAGGACTAAACCGGTCGTAAGTCGAGGACTACCCAACCGGTCGTAAGTCGAGGATTTTCCCTGCCCGGGAGCGCCGCGCATGCGTGGTTCCGCCCCCTGCGCCGGCCGAGGCATAGCTGGCAAGCGGCAGAGACGGAGCAGGCCGACCACCAGCTGGCCCAGCCCAAGGGAGGTAAGGCACCCGCCGGAAAAGGGGGAAAAATGGCGGACAAAAAAAATGGCGGACAGCCTTGCTTGGCGACCCCCATGAAATGGTCGATCGACCCCAAATGGGGTCCCGACCCACAGGTTGAGAAACACTGACATAACGGAAGGCAGTTTCTCACTGAATGCTAGAGGGGGGAAAAACACTTCCTAACAGTTTGACAGTGGAATGAAGTACCCAAAATGATGTCTCGCTCTCCTTCACCATATGTGTTGAAATGGAGGCTAGACAGCTATTTGTCAGGGATGTTTTAATCGAGATTCCTATATTGAGAAAGGAGTTGGAGTCCATAGTTTAAAGCCGTGCTCCTCAATTGTGGTCACTTTAAGAGGTGTGGACTTCAACTCCCAGAATTCCCTAGTCACACATGCTGGCTGGGGAATTCTGGGACTTTATTGTATTTATTTATTTTAGAGTTGAAGTCCACACCTCTTAAAGTGGCCAAGGTTGAGAAGCACTGATCTGAATGATCTTTTCCAATGCTATGATTTATTATTAATAATAATATAATAAACAATAATAATAAACCTTTTATTATCAAAGTATAACATGTATACAGTGAAATTGGCTGAGCCTCCCTCTGTGCCCCCCCTCACCACAAACTCACGGTGACTACAAACCCCCAACTTATTTCACCCTGTGAACTAATTGCACATCACGCCGGCCTCATGAGTCTGTCATGCATAAAGTTATAAAGTTATGTCCCATTCAGAAGCCTGACAGCCCATGGATAAAAGTAAGGTGACCAACCGTCCTCCTTTAGGGAGGACAGTCCTCCTTTTGTAAGTTCTGTCCTCCCTCGAAAAGTGTCCTCCTACATGTCCTCCTTTTCGATATTTGAAGACTAATCTGCAGGGCCTTTTTTTTCTCATAGAACGCTTAGAACGGCGTTCCGGCACCTTTTTTTTTGATGGTTTTTTTTCAACTTTTGCATGTGCTGTGCTACTCCCGCTATTGGCTTTTGAAAGCCAATAGGAATTGTTGCTGAGCGTGCCAAAACACCCGGTCGGCAAACTTTGCACGTGCAAGTTGTCTGTATTATTGTTGCAATGAATAAAATGTTTCTTTTATTTACGATATTTTTTTTCTTCAATTTATTTGTGTCCTCCTTTTCATTGTAAAAAAGTTGGTCNACCGGTCGTAAGTCGAGGACTAAACCGGTCGTAAGTCGAGGACTACCCAACCGGTCGTAAGTCGAGGACTTTCCCTGCCCGGGAGCGCCGCGCATGCGTGGTTCCGCCCCCTGTGCCGGCCGAGGCGTAGCTGGCAAGCGGCAGAGACGGAGCAGGCCGACCACCAGCTGGCCCAGCCCAAGGGAGGTAAGGCACCCGCTGGAAAAGGGGAAAAAATGGCAGACAAAAAAAATGGCGGACAGCCTTGCTTGGCGACCCCCATGAAATGGTCGATCGACCCCAAATGGGGTCCCGACCCACAGGTTGAGAACCACTGCTTTAGACGTCCCTTCCGTGATTCCTTGGAGTGAGTCCAACCGGTACCCTAGAGAGGTCCCAAAGCTTTGGCCCAAGACCATCTCTACTAAAAAAACACAGAGGTAGATGTGTTTATACAGCCCTGTTCAAGCCAAACACATGGCTTTATTCTGATGTGGCCTTCAATGAAACACTTGAAGGTTTGCAGCAGGGCCCATGTCCGTTCCCATTAGTTACACTTCTGAACCTAGACAAGGGGGGGAAAAACATTCAGGCTTTTCCCTTCGTTTCCCTCTTTTCAGACAGAAAGGCGATCCAAGTTATACATCCTGATGTCACAGCGAAGGACTTTCTCCCTCGCCACGGTCACACAAACATTTTTCTCTGCTTCAGACACTGGAACGCAAGCAGAGTTTCTCCCACCCCCAGATCCCAAACTGGTAACCAGGAGACGAGCCAAAAGCAGACTTTCTGCCTCGCTCTGATCCATTCAGGGCTTCTAAACACTAATCCTCTGTGTCCTTCTCCACCAGAGCCAATTCTTGCCTGCAGCCCATTCAGCCTGGTACAGAGTTTTCTTGCAAGCTTCGTTTAAAGAACAGGGTGGGGAAGGGAGGGGAAAAAAAAAACATTAAAAAGAAAGGTTGGAAAAAAGTAGACTTTCCTTCCTGTCCCAATCTTGGTCTGGAGTGGAGAGCTGGGTCTGTTTGGTATCTTTGGAGCAGTGTGAAGACAGGGCTTTCACTGAGCACGGATGCCCGCCTGTCATAGCTTGGAGCATTCATTTACAAACCGTAGAAGCCATTCATGAGTTGCCAGGCCTGGAAGCCGAGGGCAGCTTCAGGGCCAGGGAAAACTGCAAGAGGCTGAGAAAAGGGGCAAAGCAGGGAGAGGCAGGCAGAAAGGAAGGAAGGAGGAGGACTGACAGCTGAGTAAGGCAGGCTAGTAGAGTGGTTAGAGTGCTGGGCTAAGGAGCCAGGCACGAAAGATTCCCTCCTGACAGGATTGTTGTAAAGATCAAAGGGAAGGAAAGAAACTTGTCAGCCTTCCTGTTGAATTTGATGCAGGGGTGGGTCAGAGTAAAAATTAAGAGAAGGGTGGTGGGGATGGGGACACCCTTCACTTCACTTCATTTGTGTCCCAATCAGTCCTGAAGGCTCTGGACCAGTGGTGGCGAACCTACGGCACGGGTGCCAGAGGCGGCACTCAGAGCCCTCTCTGTGGGCATGCACGCCGTCGCCCCAGTCCTAGGCCTTCAGCTGGATTTTATAAAACCTTTTCGCTTTAGGCCTCCGCCGCCATGTGCAAAAAAAAAAAGAGGTTCAATCAATGAGTCAATTTCAACTTCTCGCGGGGAAAAAAAAAGATCTTGCAAAGTTGGAATTGATTGATTGAACTTTTTAATCCCACCCAGTCTGCCGTTACCACCGCAGCCACGCCCAGCCAATGGGCCATACCCACCCAATTGGCCACACCCAGCCAATGGGCCACACCCACCCGGCACCCGACAATGCATAAGTGGGTTTGGGGTTGCAGTTTGGGCACTCAGTCTCTAAAAGGTTCGCCATCACTGCTCTGGACTGTTAGCAATCTTGCCATTAAATTAAATAAAAAGGGAAGGGAAGGGAGCACAATAGGTCCCCACAGCAAAGTCCAAATAGGAAACTTACAATTCAAAGCTGGTCTTACAGATCCAAACCCACAAAGATCAATCCTCGGTCCTAAAAATAGTTTCATTCATAACTGAATGAAGGAGTGGAGGAAATTCTTATCAAAGCCGAGGTGGAACCATTGCTATTCCAGGATACCGAAATAAAATTTGAAATCATGTTTGTTTGAGTGAATGGGCTAAAAGTGATAGAATGAAATTGAACAAAGTACAAGAGATCAGATCCTTAGGAAACAAGATTCAAACACAGGTAAATAGAGTGAGGTTATTTGGCACAGTAATGGTGCTTATGAAAAAAAAAATTCCTAGAACAGTATTTATCTGTTTAATTAATTTATTATTTCAATTTATAAAGCCGCCCACCTAAAATACACAACTCTAGACAATGTGTGTGTGTGTGTACAATATAACAATCATATAATGGTAGCTATTTGCAAAATAAATATGAGATCTAGCTGTGAAAGAGGTAAATGCAGTTTTAATTTGCATCAGCAGAAATGTAATTTTCACATTGTAAGATGCTATTGTTCTTTTTTTACTCTGCATTGGTCAGACCCTATGTTGAGTATTGCACACAATTCCGGGTACTACAATTTCAGAAGGACTCAAACTAATTGGAATAGATTCAGAGAAAAACAACAGAAATGATAACGATAGAGAGCTAGAAAGCTTCGCGAAGCAGTAGGCATGTTACATCTTGAGAAAAGAAAACAATGGGGGAATATAATAGGATAATACTTGTTAAATAATTGAAAGCATGTCTAAGTAAAAAAAAAAAAAGTCCAAGACTTGTTCTCTCTCATTCCCAAGTGCAGGACATAACATAACGGAAGGCAGTTTCTCACTGAATGCTAGAGGGGGGAAAAACACTTCCTAACAGTTTGACAGTGGAATGAAGTACCCAAAATGACGTCTCGCTCTCCTTCACCATATGTGTTGAAATGGAGGCTAGACAGCTATTTGTCAGGGATGTTTTAATCGAGATTCCTATATTGAGAAAGGAGTTGGAGTCCATAGTTTAAAGCCGTGCTCCTCAATTGTGGTCACTTTAAGAGGTGTGGACTTCAACTCCCAGAATTCCCTAGTCACACATGCTGGCTGGGGAATTCTGGAACTTTATTGTATTTATTTGTTTTAGAGTTGAAGTCCACACCTCTTAAAGTGGCCAAGGTTGAGAAGCACTGATCTGAATGATCTTTTCCAATGCTATGATTTATTATTAATAATAATATAATAAACAATAATAATAAACCTTTTATTATCAAAGTATAACATGTATACAGTGAAATTGGCTGAGCCTCCCTCTGTGCCCCCCCCCCTTACGGTGACTACAAACCCCCAACTTATTTCACCCTGTGAACTAATTGCACATCACACCGGCCTCATGAGTCTGTCATGCATAAAGTTATAACGTTATGTCCCATTCAGAAGCCTGACAGCTCATGGATAAAAGTAAGGTGACCAACCGTCCTCCTTTAGGGAGGACAGTCCTTTTGTAAGTTCTGTCCTCCCTCGAAAAGTGTCCTCCTACATGTCCTCCTTTTTGATATTTGAAGACTAATCTGCAGGGCCTTTTTTTTCTCATAGAACACTTAGAATGGCGTTCCGGCACGTTTTTTTTGATGGTTTTTTTTCAACTTTTGCCTGTGCTGTGCTACTCCCGCTATTGGCTTTTGAAAGCCAATAGGAATTGTTGCTGAGCGTGCCAAAACACCCGGTCGGCAAACTTTGCACGTGCAAGTTGTCTGTATTATTGTTGCAATGAATAAAATGTTTCTTTTATTTACGATATTTTTTTTCTTCAATTTATTTGTGTCCTCCTTTTCATTGTAAAAAAGTTGGTC
>NW_015388613.1:106920-108666 GCF_001527695.2 Protobothrops mucrosquamatus
TGTGCTGTGCTACTCCCGCTATTGGCTTTTGAAAGCCAATAGGAATTGTTGCTGAGCGTGCCAAAACACCCGGTCGGCAAACTTTGCACGTGCAAGTTGTCTGTATTATTGTTGCAATGAATAAAATGTTTCTTTTATTTACGATATTTTTTTTCTTCAATTTATTTGTGTCCTCCTTTTCATTGTAAAAAAGTTGGTCACCTTAATAAAAGCTGTTCTTCAGCCTGTTGGTACGGCTGGCTATGTTTCTGTATCTCCTACCCGATGGTAGGAGAGTAAAAAGGTACCAACCAGGGTGTGAGTCATCCCTGAGAATTTTTCCTCACTCTGCCAAGGCAACGGGCCCTGGCGATGTCATCCAGTGGAGTCAGGGAACAGCCCACGATTATTCTAAGTAAATACTGTAAATACAGTAGCATCCAATTTGTCCTGCTTCTAGGCCTTTAAAATCAGAAAGCTTCTACAGCATGCCCATAACCATGACGATAAAGTTTCCAACATTCCCCAGTTCAGTGCCCCTAGATGTGCTGGACTACAGTGCCTGTCACACCAAGCCCGTGTGGGTACTGTGAAGGGTTTATGGGAACTGTAGTTCAATACATTTGAAGGTCTTTAGCCATATATATAGACAGAGCTGCAATTAAAGCCTTATTTAAAAAATCTGAGAAAGTTGATTAGAGAAGGAAAAGTTAGAAAGAAAGAATATATCAGAGATGAATGCCAGATGCACAAAAATCTGAGTTAGGCTTAATTTGACCAAGCTCTAGGGCAGGAACCTGTTTTAAATATTAGAGATTAACTCTTAAACAAGTAAGACTCTCTTGATCCCAGGGATAACGAAGATAATTTATTCTGGCATCAGGGTTGGCTAGACTGCAGTCCCCTTCATTGAGTTTGCATGCATGTATGTGACTGTGCCTGCATTCGCATATTTGCCACCCAATTATTTGGGGGAATCATTAGAAATTAATTTGGAGGAAAAAGAAGTGTGAAAGGTACAGTGGGTGCTAATTACATTGAAAAAATAATTTGCAGCAGAAGGGATGACAGAACCTAGGGGTGAAATGAAAAGGGGGATCCGCCTAGAATCCCTATGTAGTCATAAGAGAATTAAGTCCAATTACTCTCAGGTCTTAGCAGAAAAGATTCCTGAGAATAGGCTTCTGGCAATAAATAATTTTAATTGAACTTCGCCTATTGATCTAGTCTTTCACACCTGACAGAATTCCTAGGTGTACCATTCTCTTCTGCTCATTACCTAGGGGACATTAAGAGAGGGCAAGACCAAAGTTACCATGGTGACCCCAATTTGGTTTGCTTCCAAGCAGTTCGATGTTCTTCTGTCAGGCTTAGAGATTCAGCCTAGTGAAAATCATTAGTAATGAATTTGGAGCGAAAAGAAATGTGAAAGGTACAGTGGGTGATAATTACACTTAAAAAATAATTTGTAGGAGAAGGGATGGCAGAACCTGAGGATGGAGTGAAAAGGGGGGGAGTAAAAAGGGCGATCAGCGTAGAATCCCTATATAGTCATAAGAGAACTAAGCCCAACCACCCTTGGGTCTTAGCAGAATTGTTTTGTATGGAGAACCATACAATAACCTTTGCGACACTTGCCTCCAGTTGTAATCTAGATCTTAATACTAATAATAATAATAATAATAAAGTTGGAAGGGACTTTGGAGGTCATCTAGTCCAACCCCCTGCTCAGGCAGGAAACCTTATTTATTTATTTATTTATTTATT
>NW_015388613.1:110358-173069 GCF_001527695.2 Protobothrops mucrosquamatus
CTCGCCACCCTCATTGCCACAAGGTAGGATCTAATATGAACTCTTACCTGTGCTCGGTCGGATTCGGTTCGGCTAGTCCTCCAACTGCTCTCTAGGCGTCTTTTCCGGCGTTTCATTTCTCTTAGCTCCTCCGTAAACCAAGGAGCCAGTTGAGATCTACGCCGGGTCAGAGGCCGCAAAGGCACGACTCGGTCCAGTGATGGCAAAACTTTTAGAGACCGAGTGCCCAAACTGCAACCCAAAACCCACTTATGCATTGTTGGGTGCCGGGCGGGTGTGGCCCATTGGGTGGGTGTGGCCCATTGGGTGGGTGTGGCCCATTGGGTGGGCGTGGCTGCGGTGGTAATGGCAGACTGGGTGGGACTAAAAAGTTCAATCAATTCCAACTTTGCAAGATCTTTTTTTTCCCACGAGAAATTGAAATTGACTGATTGAACCTTTTTTTTTTGTACATGGCGGCAGAGGCCTAAAGTGAAAAGGTTTTATAAAACCCAGCTGAAGGCCTAAGACTGGGGCGACGGCGCGCGTGCCCACAGAGAGGGCTTTGAGTGCCGCATCTCATCTGGCACCCATGCCATAGGTTCGCCACCACTGCCTTATACCATTTTGGACAAATGGCTGTCCAGTCTCTCCTTAAAAACATCCAGTGTTGGAGCATTCCCCACTTCTGGAGGCAGGTTGTTCCACTGGTTAATTGTTCTAACTGTCAGGAAGTTTCTTCTTAGTTCGAAGTTGCTTCTCTCCTTGATTAGTTTCCATCCGTTGCTTCTTGTCCTGCCTTCAGGCGCTTTGGAGAATAGCTTGGCTCCCTCTTCTTTGTGGCAGCCCCTGAGATATTGGAACATTGCTAACATGTCCCCCCTCGTCCTTCTCTTCGTTAAACTAGACATACCCAATTCCATCAACCTTTCCTTATATGCTTTAGCCTCCAGTCCCCTAATCATCTTTGTTGCTCTTCTCTGTACTCTTTCTAGAGTCTCAACATCTTTTTTACATCGCGGTGACCAAAATTGGATGCAGTATTCCAAGTGTGGCCTTACCAAGGCATTGTAAAGTGGTATTAACACTTCACGTGATCTTGATTCTATCCCTCTGTTAATGCAGCCTAGCACTGTGTTGGCCTTTTTGGCAGCTGCAGCACACTGCTGGCTCATATTTACGTGATTGTCCACTAGGACTCCGAGATGCCTCTCACAGTTACTACTATTGAGCAAGGTACCCCCTTATACTATACCTGTACATTTGGTTTTTCTTGCCTTAATGTAGAACCTTGCTTTTTTTACCATTGAATTTCATTTTGTTAGCTAGTGCCCAGTGTTCAAATCTGTCCAGATCCTTCTGTATCTTAAGCCTGTCTACTGTTGGAGTGGGGACTAAAACCAGTCTGCCCAATTCCTGCGAGGGAAAGTTGGAGCAGCTTTCCAACTTCTGAAAAAGCAGGATTTAACTGCAAGCAGCAACGGTTTCCGTTTGCCCAGAAGAACTTTGAAATGGCAACATCTTTATTGGGATCCTGTTGCCTATTTCGGGCTGGATGGGGAAAAAAAAACAAGTGCGATTTCTTCCCAGCAATGGGCAGCTTCTGTGACATGGATTCCCCCTGCTGGTTCACAAGATGAATCTGGGACAGTGGCGAAGATTTTTGGCTTGGTCTCTACGAAGAGGCAAAGTGGGGATTGCTGAATGTCTTCCAGGGCCAGGCAGCTTTCCAAACGCCACAAAAGCTCCCCCAGCTTGTTCTCCAAAATTAAATACAGAAATTAGTCAGTTCCCTCATTATAAGCACCTGGGAACCAGAGAACCCTTTAATCCCCTCTATAGGGCGCTTTTTTTTTTACAAAGCTGCTGGGCAAAAGAAAAGTCACATCCATCCAAAACCCATTGGGGATTCTTTGGGGGGACTTGTTTCAGCTGGAGGATCAGAACTAGGACTCTGTTAAACACACACACACACACACACACACACACACACACACCAGAGCATGGGTCTTTGGAGAGTAAAGCACAGCATTCTTAGGAATTGGCTGATAGTGATCCATCACCAGGCAACCATGACATAGTAGCCTAAAAGAACAGCTCAATAACCCTCTGGTCAAAAAAAATCCTCTAAAGACATACATACAGATACACACACACACACACACACACACACACACACACACACACACAAAGCCAATCAGTTTTATGGGCAATTGTTTTGAGTTTCTCCAGAGTGTTGCAAGGGCTGAAAAAAAACAGCCCGTTAAATTAACCATGAGGGTAACACATTTCTTTCTAGAAAGCGCTCAGGAAATTTAGAGAACATCCTGGAACTAAAGGCAAATGCTAAAAACTTTGTGTTGGCCCATCTTCTTTGCCAGAGCAACTTGGGAGTTTTAAAAAGGCTTCTTTGTCCCTTGCGTTTGCTCATAGTTTCGACCAAAGGGTTTTTCTGAAACCACCCAGTTTTTTTTCCAGTGCACGATGTGAAAAACACTTGTTGAGGAGAAAGAGGGATAATTAAAGAAATGGGGTGGCTAGTTCTTTTTTTAAAAAAGTATTTCCAGTTAAAAGAGGAGAAACTGTTAAATAACTCACTGAAAACTCATCTGGGCCTCCATGGAAATATGAAAGAAACATTGCTTTTTGAATATCCACTTTTCATACTGCCATTAAATGTAGAGAAACCTATATAAAGGGAAATAAAATACTGGCTTTAAAAGGACTTTAGGAATTAAGTATTCCACAAGGATACAGCCATAATCTTCATGGGTGTTCAGGATGGTGCACATTACAAGTTGAGGACTGACTTACAATACCGTAGCAATAGCGCTTAGACTTATATACTGCTGTATAATGTTTACAGCTCTCTCTCAGCAGTTTACAGAGTCAGCGTATTGCCCCCAACAATCTGGGTCCTCATTTTACCCACCTTGGAAGGATGGAAGCTGGTCAGGATTGAACTGCTGGCAGTTGGCAGAGTTAGCCTGCAATACTGCATCCTAAGCATTGCACCACCACGGCTCTTTCCATTCATTTAGTGACCATTCAAAATTACAATAGCGCTGAAAAAAGTGACATATGGTCATTGTTCACACAACCATTACAGCATCCCCGTGGTCATTGATCAAAATTTGGATGCTTGGCAACTACCATGCGTTTATGATAGTCGCAGTGTCCAGGGGTCATGCCATCACTCTCGCCTTTTGCGACCTGCTGACAAGCAAAGTCCACGGGGAAGCCAAATTCACTTGACAACTCTCTTACTAACTTGAACAACTGCAGTGATTGCCTTAAGAACTGCGGCAAGAAACGTTATAAAATGGAGTAAAACCCACTTAGCTGTCTTGCTTAGCAATGGTAACATTAAGCTCAATTGGAAGAGGAAGGAAAAAGGAAAGCCACCTGTAGCTCTATCCTGCGGAGAAAGAGATAAAGATGCAGAATCAAACCTGTTGGAATGGGGAATGGTAGAAGAGAGGAATAATTTTTCCAATGATGTAACTAAATGCACTAAAAGAAAGATGTCAGCACAAACTTTAGATTAACTCTTTGCTTTCCAGCTCTTATGCACCTCAGTGTCTTCCACCCACTTCCTGCACGCAGCTGGCCACTGGGTTGACAGTATTAAAGCCCAGTGTCTGTGGCTACTTCCGCTGGGGTAGGGAGGACAATTAAAGAAATCCATCGCTCCTGATGAAGTTCAAGAGAATAACTGAGATCTTTTTCAGGAAGCTTTCCAAGGCCTGGCTGAAAATTGCCTAATGCCAGGGTATAAGGCCTGAAGGCAGGTATATGCCATTCATCGCATGAGTGTATCTGTTTACACCCTCCTACGCATTTTTCCCCTAAGTGATTTCATGTTGAAACCATGTCTCTTCAAATGCAAGTACAGCCAAGAAGCTTGTGAAGGCAGGGAGATTCCGTCTGTTTCCAGCTAGATGCCAACTTAGAAGGACAATGCCCACGTCAAGACAACCTTAAAAAGAGAATATGTAGCACAATCCGAAATTAAGTAGCTGACAGATTTAATTTCAGAAAGGGTCCACAGATAGAACCAGAAACATCAGACTACCTGGTTGTTTGTTCTTTCAAACTAGAGAAGAGGCAATTTAATTGGAGATGGAAGAAAGTCTCTGAAGCTATAAAAAAAGATTAAACGAGGAAAACTACCGGGACCAGATGGATTGCCAGGCTCTTATTACAAATGCTTTGAGGATGAACTTTTACAAACTCTCCAAAATGCGATGAACTCTTATCTTAGATGGAGATAAAAGCCAAAGTCCTAGAAAGAGGCTAATACGGAATACTGAAAAATACTGAAAAAAGGGCAAGATTTAACTTACACAAAAGCCTATATAGGTAGTCCTTAACTTACAACCATAATGGAGCCTGCCCATCATGGCTGTAAGTTGTGATGACTACAAAATGGGTATGTCACGTGGCATTTTTTACCTTTTCTGCAATGGTTATTAAGCAAATCCACGGTTGTTAAGCAGACACTGTGGTCATTAAGCCAAACTAATGATTTGATACGGGTCTGGTTTAGCCAAAAAACATAAGTGCCGATTTTCAGTGAAACATGGTCATGTGACTGTGAGATGCAGAAAATGGCTGTAAATGCAGCCATGTTGCCAAGCACTCAAGATTTTGCCATGTGACCACAGGGAGGGGTAACCATTGAAACGTTGAATTTTTGTCATAATTAGCCACAAGGTACGTCAGTCATAACTTTGAAGTCAAGGAGTACCTGCAGACCAATCTCATTATTGAACAGTGATTGTAAGTTATTTACAAAGATTTTAGCAGATAGAGTGAAAGTAATTTTACAACAATTTATTCACGAAGATCCATGTGGATATTTTGCCTTAAAAAAATTAAGAGATATCATGATCATATGATATATTATTGAATATTTGGAATAGCATAATGAAAAACAATCAGCATTACTGTTTTATATGTGAGAAAGCCTTTGACAATTTGAATTGGCCCTTTATGTTTAAAAGTTTTAGATCAGAACTTTGGAGAGAATTTTATAAAATGGGTAAAATTGATTTTACAAATTATTGTAAATCAAGATTTAACAAAACTTTGTAGGATACAAAAGGAACAAGACAAGACTGACCATCATTCCCCCTTTTATTTTGGTTCTTGAAGTGTTGAATAGAGATACATGGCAAATTGAGAGGATACAGGGTGTAAAAAAAAACCCACGAGATGGAGCTTTTGCAGACCATTTGGCACAGGTTCTTTGAAGGGGTCTACAACATTAATGAGAAATTAAAAGAATTAGTGATTTAGCGATTTTAGCTATTTTTAAGATTAATAAAAAGAAGACAAAAGATACTGGCAATATGAAGATACAACAAGTCAAATAGAATTGACCAATAAAACGGGTTTGAAGATTGAGGAAAAGTTAAAATATTTGGGTATTAATTCAACAAATATGAGTTGTATGTTGTTTCAAAATATTTACGTTTAGACGTTAAAAAGGTATACCAAGAGGGGAAAAATTACAAATTCTTTGGGGAAAATTTCTATGATTAACGTTTTACCTAGAATGTTATTTTTGTTTCAAATAATAGTGTTTTGACAACTGATGTACTATTTAAACAGTGGCAGAAGGACATATCTAAATTTGTGTGGCAAGCTAAAAACCACGAGTTACATATAAAGTGTTACAAGATGCTAAAGAAAGATTTGAAATTGCATTTTGCCCGTTATTGTTTAGTTTGGATGAAAAAGTGGGCAATGCTGAGAAACAGAAGGTTACTGGATGGGCATGATTTGAGTTTTGAGTGACATGGCTACTTATGGGATGATAAAGTTGATGTAAGTTAAAGTAAATGTAGATTTCAAAAATCACTTTATTAGACATGTCATACTGAGAATATGGAACAGATACAAACTTAGGCTTCACCACAAGATGCATATTATGGAGTTGTTGGTGCTCTCTAAGCTTGATTGTTTTCTTGCAGACATTTCATTATCTAACAAAGTAACATGATCCTTAGCACTGAAAATGTTACCTAGTTGGATAATGAAATGTCTACAAGCAAATAATCAAGCTTCAAGAGCAATAGGAAGTCCACATTTCAACCCTGAGTTACAAATACTCTCTTCTATTGATGCATACCATAGAAGAGAAATAATAATTAAACATAATTGGTTAATCTATGGCGATAATGGTAATTTTTCCAGGGAGACGTTAAAATGAAATCAAGACACAATTTGATATCAGAAGGGTTCATATGTCAAGTTTTCATTAGAAAGATTCAAAGTAGGTAAAAGAGCTTTTGGTTTTGAATATGGCATGACAGAATTTGAAAGAGAATTATTTACACTTTATTGCTAAAATGTATTAATTCTTACTGAAACTTGAAACAGAAGATGAGCAAGTGAAAGAACGTACAATAAAATGGACCAAAAACATAATATACAAATAGATTAGTGGGAGAAAATGTGCATGAAATGAATGACATTCACATTATTTTATAATCTTAAAAGAAAATTTCATAAAGTGATGTATTGTTGTTATTTTTTCACCAGAAAAAAATGCCTAAAACATATAAAGGTACCTCAAATGAATGCTGGAAATGTCAACAAGAGGGGACTTGTAAAAAAGTAGATATGTATAAAAGCTAAAAAAAAAAAAAGGATTCAAATACAAACATTTATTCAGAAGATCTTAAAGACTAATATGCATCTGAAACCAGAGATATTCCTTTTGGGACTGATGGACAAATATTTGAAAAAAAAAACCTCATGGAACTTTATTTTTACGTATGATAGCAGCAAGACGTTTATATGCACACAATGATTAAAAGATTTGACATTACTTACAATGAGAAGACTGGATGATGAAGTTGATAGAGCTGGATGTGTTAGTGAAAGTAACACCTTTGGTTAGAGAAAAGACAATAATTCTGATTGGAAACCCCTTTGGGACTTTTTGCATGAAACAGGAAAAAAATGACAATGGATCTGAGAATTAGATAAAATGGTAGATCAGTGGTTTTTTCAAACTTTGTCTTCACCAAGGACCTCCCTATAAATACTTTTTGTGGCCATGGACCCCCAAGACTTAACTCAATATTTAAATCATAACATTTCTTCAAGCCTTCACAGAGCCCCTGTGATGACACCGTGCCCCCCCCAAGGATCCATGGACCACAGGTTGAGAACCACTGTGGTAGATCATAAAGAAACGAAAGCTGTGTTGTAAAGACTTCAATGTAAATTTATATTCATATCTGCTGCAAAGAAAAGTCAGAATCACTCCTTTACGTTTGTTTTTCTCCCTTTTTCTTTCTGCACTTTTGGCTTTGCCTGTTTTTTAAATTCTTTATCCGTTTCTTTCTTCTATCTTAATTCAGAGGTCCCCAACCTTTTGGGCACCAGGGACCGGTTCCATGGAGAGAGATTTTTCTGCGGACCAGAGAGTGCGTGGTTTTGTGTGCTGCCTGCATCCCGCAGATGGGGCTTTGCTTGTTTCTGCAGACCAGTTGCTGGCATGCTGCGGACCGGTACTGGTCTACAGACCGGGGGTTGGGGACCCCTGCCTTAATTGTGTTTATCTCTTTATCTGAAACCTCTAATAAAATTATTGAAAAAAAGGGAGGGGGCAACTTGACCATTTGAATGGCTTCTCTCACTCATCAAGAGCTCGAGGACATCAAGGTTTCCTATCAGATTCCAAAGGCAAGGAGCACCAGTGGTAAAAAAAACCACATCATTTATTTGCTTGTCTGCATAGAAGTGGAATCTGCAAAACTCATAGAGCAAAGTGCATTTGTATTGACACAGGCTACTACTGTGTTTCCCCAAACTAAGACCTACCCCGAAAATAAGCCTTAGCTTCATTTTTGGGGGGTGGGCCTAATATAAGCCCTACCCCAAAAATAAGCCCTAGCTTTGGGGTGAGACACACACCTAAAAATCAAGCTAGGGCGGAGGTGGGGGTGTGGAGCTGTCCCACGTGCCCTGCACCCACTTACCTTGTAGCCAGGTCTCTCCTCGCCGGCCCACTTCTTCTCCGGTGTCCACAGGCCTGCATTTCACAGTCAGGCCTTTCCGGAAGGCCCCTGCAGCCAAGAACCAATCCATAGTTCGGTTCTGGAAGGTTTTTGCAGCCAAGAACTGAGCTATACATTGAATCCATTGCTCAGCTCTCGGCTGCACAGGCCTTCCGGAAAAGTCTCTGATGGCGAAATGTAGGCCAGAGCTCCATTCTCAGCTGCAGAATGAAGCTGCTCCTTCAGCGGCAGAAGACGTGGGCTGGCTGGGTGAGGCTGTCGGTGCCAGAGGTGAGTGGAAAAGACACGCCCTGAAAATAAGACCTGGTGCCTCTTTAATAATAATAATAATAAAGTTGGAAGGGACCTTGGAGGTCATCGAGTCCAACCCCCTGCTCAGGCAGGAAACCCTACACCATTTCGGACAAATGGCTGTCCGGTCTCTTCTTAAAAACTTCCAGTGTTGGTGCATTCACCGCTTCTGGAGGCAGGTTGTTCCATTGGTTAATTGTTCTAACTGTCAGGAAGTTTCTCCTTAGTTCTAGGTTGGAGGCAAAAAAAAAAAAAAAAGACCCGGTCTTATTTTTGGTGGACATACGGTAGCCACTGGGCGATTCTGCAAAATGACTTTGAGGAAGCATTTATGTTCAAGAAACACCCTTTTATTATTCTTTTAAGACTTTGAGGAGAAGGGCTAAACTCTAGGCTAATTTCCCTTCAACACTATATAGAGCATGGGGAAGGTGACAGCCAGCATGGCACATGTGAAGGCTGTACTGTAGATGGAGTGCTTCTTCATTTGGGCTTCCAGCCTCCTTTCGGTATTGCACAACTCAAGAACCACCTCTTCTGCCTCTAAAGGCTGGCTCCTCGCTTCTGAGGGAAGGCCAAGTAATCCCCTTTCCTCAGGTACAGGCTGAGGCATAACTTTAATGTTCTGTACTTCACGAACCATCTGCCCTAAGCTTTTTTCCAAATTACTAAGCTGCTCTTGCAAGCTTCCGAGGAATGAGCTGATTTGTTTAGAGTAGACCAGCTGCTCCTTCACAGAAACCAAAAGAGGGTCTATTTTTAGTGAGGTGCCCGATCTGTCTTTAGTCAGGGAAGCCCCTTCTCCTTCCTGCGACGTCACCGTGGCAAGTTGCAGGATGTTCTTCAGACTGGCCGTGAGGTCACCGAGATCCTGTTGTTGGGAGTGATAGGCAGTGGCTTGATCTCGGATGGCTTCCTGAAGGCTGGCCGGGCCCTTCTGGGCTTCGAAAACTAAGGCTTTTAATTCTTGCAACCTAACTCGGTTGATGTAAGTGGAACCCAAGACCCCAATCGCGGCCCCCAACACCGAGCCGATAATGGACCAGTTCTTTGTCTTCTCGGCTCTCGTCCTCTCTTTTTCGTGACTTTCCCGCACAGCAGCAGAGAAGAGAGAGAAGGTTTCCCGCTCAGATTCTTCAGCTGTTAGGTAGTTGATCCGATGCCTTTTCTCTTCCTGTAAGAAAGCCAACAGCTCTTATGAAAAGCCATCACCCCCACCACAAGCCAGCAGTTATGTTAAAAGCCTGAAGAAACATAATAAAAGAAACCCAATGCATCAGACAAGATGGAATGAAGTCGGCCCCGTTTTACCACTCCCTGGCTCACGTGCCTTTTTCAAGTATTCGCTAAGTATTTAATATCAAGTATTTGATATTTGGAAGTGGGAAAGAAATATCTCACCTGCTGGTTTCTGCAGGACAAGGTGCTGAGAAACACACAAGTGGGACCATTTGCTTTTTTTTTTTTTCAAACCTATAAGGCAGCGATTCTCAACCTATGGGTCGCGACCCCATTTGGGGTCGATCGACCATTTCACGGGGGTCGCCAAGCAAGGCTGTCTGCCATTTTTTTCCCCTTTTCCAGCGGGTGCCTTACCTCCCTTGAGCTGGGCCAGCTGGTGGTCGGCCTGCTCCGTCTCTGCCGCTTGCCAGCTACGCCTCAGCCGGCGCAGGGTGCGGAACCACGCATGCGCGGCGCTCCCGGGCAGGTAAAGTCCTCAACTTATGACCGGTTTAGTCCTCGACTTACGACCGGTTTAGTCCTCGACTTACGACCGGTTTAGTCCTCGGCTTACGACCGGTTTAGTCCTCGACTTACGATCAGTTGGGGGTCACGGCATTAAAAAGGTTGAGAACCACTGCTATAAGGCTTGCTGATCTGCCTGCAGATTTGCTGTCAGGGTCCTCAGCATGTGATCTTGGCTTAAAACTTTAAAGTAAATGCAAACTGTGGTTTGACAGATAGTCCTCAAATTACAATTCAGTCTGGAATTTCTGTCACTAAGTGATGGAGTTGTCAGGGAAAGTGAAGAGGGGATGTGAAATGAATCAGGGAAGCTGTGCGAGGATGTGGTGCAGGTTGGGGATGGGGCAAAGGTTGCAAGGAGTTTTAGGGAAGGCGTAGCACGGGTCAGGTAGGATACATGATGGTGCAGCGTGAAAATCGGGGAAGGGATGTAAGGGTGTGAGGGAGGGTGTGAGAGGCGTGGAGAGGGTGAGCAAATGGTGGGCAAGGGGGTGCACGAATGGCAGAGTCCCTCTGTAAGGGAGATGAGCAGTTGAAAAATGTGATAAATAAATGCATAAAAATAAATAAATGGAGAGTCAGAAGGGGTGAGAAGACGAGAGAGGCGGGGTACTGTTTTGGGAGGGTGAAAGGGGGGTGCAAGTGGGTTGGGGAAGATGTGCAGGGAGGGCACAAGGGAGTGTGCAAATGGCATAATCAGGGTTGGAGGGGGTGCATGAAGTGCAAGAGAGGTGCTGTGTGGCTTAGGGAGGGTGTGTGTAGACGTGAGGGTGTAGCACAGGTCAAGGAGGACATGTGAGGGTGTAGCACAGGTCAAGGAGGATCCGTGGGGATGCACAAGTGACCAGGGTGGCAGAAGAGCAGAGGGATCTGGGGTGAATAAGCAGTTGGGGGCCCCGACTCCAGTGATCTGCAACATTCCCTGCCGGCTTTCCCATTGACTTTCTGGGGAAGCCAGCAGGGAACTATGCAGATGGCAATTGTGATTGCCGAGCACTGCAACCAGTCGTAAGTGCAAAGACCTAGATCAGGATTGCATGACCATGGAAGTGATGGGAGGGCTGCAACTACAAGGACCAGTTGTAATCACCATTAATTCAATGCCATTGTAACTTCACACAATTGCTGAACAAATGGCTATAGGTCAAGGACTACCTGTATGGTAATTTGGAATACAGCACCACAAATATGGTCCTGTTTAATGTTCTGGTTTTGGTGGGGAGAAAAAGAGGTCACTATTGGAGAGACAATACTGTTTATGGCTTTGAAGAAAATGTCCAGAAATGATTGGGAGAAAAGGCAGGACACAAAATCCAATAAATCAATAGGAATCAAATCAGGAACTCTTGCCAGAAATGTTCTATACACTGACCAGGTTCACATATTTTGTTAACTGCAGAATATTGACTTTTTTTTTTAAATAAATGACAAGAAGCTACATTCACACTCTGTCCTAAGCTGGGACAGATCATATTGCATGAAGTAGACATAAAACTGATATCGGATTGTAGGATTTATCAAATGTTCTTCTTCAAGAAACATTTGTTTGATGTGCACACTGTAAAGAATGAAACTGAATCCTTAGCATCCTTAGCAGGAACACAGGGAAAGATGCTTATAGCTTCTGGCCTTGACGGTATGCCGTCAGTTGGTGTAGCAGTACTGAGTTAGACTGATCTATCATTTCAGCAGCAAACATCCATCATGTGGTCTAGGTAGCAAACTGGAATCTCCCCAACCAGATTGCCAAATTCACTTGGTTTTTCAGAATCAGAAGCACCAAAATATACAGAAAAAGATTCATTCATTCATTCGTTCATTCATTCATTCATTCATTCAGACAGACAGACAGACAGACAATTTATATAGTGCCCAACTCACTCACGGTGACTCCAGGCAGCTGACAGAAATAAAACCCCAAATACAAAACCCAATAAATTCCTACCCAAATAAACCACTTGATGGGCTCCATATCACCCTGGGGTCCCCAGGCCTACTGGCAAAACCATGTCTTCATGGCCTTTCAAAACAATGTTATCTCTGTGGGGATGATGTTCCACAGGGAGGGAGCCACCGTGAAGAAGGCCCTTCTTCTTGGCCCCACTAGATCAGAGTTCCCCAACCTTTCCAGCTTTTTTTTGGGGGGGGGGAGCAGATGGTTCCGCACGAGTGGCCAGAAAGCCTGAGCGCACAGCTCCATTGCTCTCACAAGTGGGGATGCTCCCGAGGTCTGGTTCCATATGGCTCATGGCCCCATGGTGGGCTGCAGCCTAGGAGACTGCAGCCCACCAATCTTGGGGACCCCTTAAGAGGAGGAACCCATAACATTCCCTGTCTCCCTGCTTTGGTGGTGTGGGCAGCTGTAACTGGGAAAAGACAGCCCTTCAAATAACCTGGTCCCAAACCATGTAGGGCTTTAAAGGTAATAACCAGCACCTGGAATTGCACTCGGAAGCAAATCATCAACCAATGCAGCGCTCGCAAGAGAGGGAATGGATACATGTGCAAATCTAGACATTCACAAAATGATGCAGGCCGCTGCATTATATGGTGTTGTATCACTGGTCTATCTATATCACCAGTACTGACTGCCTACAGCTTCTGGCACTAAGATTAGTGAATCAATCTGGGATCTTGGATCCTTAGACAAGGATTATAAATGTTATAAAGTTTGTCTCTTAAAATGGGCACAGCTGCATGCATCGGAGGGATGTTTTTAAACTGGGTGGTAAAGCCCATTTCAGAGCTTTTAACAACTGCACCAATGAACTTTACAGAAGACTCAATATTGATAAAAAGAGTTTGGGGTGGTGGTGGTCCGACTGCCACTCTGAAACCTCAGAATTCCATTAGTCAAGCTCTCTCTTTGCAGTTTCACCAAGGATTGCCTGTCTGATTAACATGGACAGCGCAATGTGCTCCTCCGCGTGATTTGTTCAAGAGTAAATTTCAGAAACTCTAATGGGATTTACCTCCTAGTAATTAATAGAATGCAGATTAGAGGCCTACATGGAAAGGGAGATGCCAGATGTTCAAGCTGGCTTTAGTAAAGGCTGAGGAACACAAGACATTATTGCTGAGGCATGCTGGATAATTGGGATAGACAAAGAATACCCCAAAGAAGGCACTTCAAGGATTACAGAAAGCCCTTGATGGTGTTGAACCTGTCAAACGGTGGAATATGTTTTTAAAAAATGAGAATCCCAGATCATCTCACTGTCCTTGTGCAAAACCTATACATAGGTCAGGAAGTCATAGTAAAGACCGAACTTGCGTAACAGATCAGGTCCAGATTAACAAAGTTGTATACCGGCAATCCTTGATTTACAACCTCAATTAAGTCCAAAATTTCTGTTGCTAAGCAAGACAGTTGTGAACTGAGTTTTGCCCCATTTTATGAGCTTTCTTGCCATAGCTGTTAAGTGAATCACTGCAGTTGTTAAGTTAGTAACACGGTTGTTAAGTGAATCTGGCTTCCCCATTGACTTTGCTGGTCAGAAAGTGGCAAAAGGTGATCACATGACCCTGGGACACTGCAACTGTCATAAATACATGGCAGTTACCAAGCGTCCTAATTTTGACCATGTGATCATGGGGATGCTGCAAGTGTGAAAAAAATGGTCATAGGTCACTTTTTTCAGGGCCATTGTAACTTTCAATGGTCACTAAATAGGTGTAAGTCAAGGATTACCTACCGGTATACTCTCCTTTTATTTACTCAACCTATATGGAAAATATATATCAAGAAAAGTTGAATTGAAGATGATGGTCACGGTTTCAAAACTGAAGGAAAAACATAAATAACCTGGACAACACTGATAATTCTAACCTGATAGTTGAAAATGCAAATGATCCACAAGCTCTAGTAATAAAAAACAAGGAGCATGGTGAAAAAAAATGAATGAAATTAAATGTAAAGACCAAATTAATGACAGTCAGTGTAGCAACCAGCCTTTGAACTGACAATTAAGATACTGAAGTGTGGGAAGCCTCTGGATTAACTATCAACGGTAAAAGAACCAACAGTAAAAAATATGCCACAGACTAGTCTGGCAGAGTAGCCACGAAGATCTTGCAAAATATATTAAAAACCCTGGGATGTGTCTATACCAGTGGTGGCGAACCTATGGCACCGGTGCCAGAGGCGGCACTCACAGCCCTCTCTGTGGGCACGCGCACCGTCACCCCAGTCCTAGGCCTTCAGCTGGGTTTTATAAAACCTTTTCGCTTTAGGCCTCCGCTGCCGTGTGCAAAAAAAAAAAGGTTCAATCAATCAACTTCTCATGGGGAAAAAAAATCTCGCAAAGTTAGAATTGATTGATTGAACTTTTTAGTCCCACCCAGTCTGCCGTTACCACTGCAGCCACGCCCACCCAATGGGCCATGCCCACCAGGCACCCGACGATGCATAAGTGGGTTTGGGGTTGCAGTTTGGGCACTCGGTCTCTAAAAGGTTTGCCATCACTGGTCTATACCTACGGTCGGAGTGGTGCAGACAATGGCTTTCCTCTGAAAGTCTTAGAAGTGAAAGTTGGAAGTTAGACAGAAAGAATATCAATGTTTTTGAACTTTGGTATTGGAGAAGATTCTACAGAATATCATGTACAATTAAGAAAATACACAAATGGACCATTGAACAAATGAAGCCAGAGTGTCTCTCAAGGTACAAATAACCAGGTTCAAATTATCATACTTGGTGCACATTAGGCAAAGACCTCACTCTCTGGAGGAGTCTACAATGCCAGGAAAGATGGAAGGAAAAAGAAGGGGATGACCATCAGCAAATGAATGGACTCTGTTATAGATGTGATGGGTACACCATTGGAAGTCCTCAAGAACCTGATTGAGGACAGATCAACCTGTCCTGCAGAAAGTCTACCTATGTGGCCATGAAGGGTCAACACTGACTCCATGGCACATAAACAATCATTCAATTAACAGAAGATCAGGCTAGCAAAGGCTTCTAGTCATAACAGCCAAGCTGACTACTCATGGGAATGCTCTTCATTCTACTTGCTTTGAAGATGAGAGGGAGAAGATTATGTCCTCAATACATATTTGTGGGCTTCCCATGCCACATCTGATTGGTCCTTATGGGAAGGAAACACTGAAAAAAAGCACTTTGCTTGAGTCACTGAAGCAGTAGGCGTGAGCTTAAATTGACTCCAGAAGATGGTAGAGGACAGAAAGGCCTGGAGGAACGTTGTCCATGGAGGAACATTGTCCATGGGGTCGCGATGGGTCAGACACGACTTCGCAACTAACAACTTACACTCTGATTAAGCTCACTGCTTCAGATAAGATGACCAGCTAGACACATTCCAGATACCACTCTGAAGGAAAATTGACTCCACTGTATGATAATCACCATCAGCCTATTTTACATAAGGCTTTTATTACAAATAACCTCCACCTCATTCCTGCCCCTGAAACAAGATGAAATTGCATTTCCTTTCAGCCTGAATATTTCGAGTTTTCCTGAATAAGGATATGCCTCCTGAACTTAATGCAGTTTTCATGCTGTCAAGCAGGGGTGTCCAACTTTGGCAAATTTACGTCTTGTGGACTTCAATTCCCAGAATTCCCCAGCCAGCATGCAAATGCCTCATTGAAGTACCAATCAAGTCCGATTCCAGCACTGAATTCTGAAGGCGGTCTCAAGGGGACAGATTAATCAGCTTTTGCTTACAGTCTTTAAAAGAAGTCATTTATTTAAAAAAAATTATAACATTACTAGCAAATAACAGGAAACCTGGAAGTCCACAAAGCTATCCAATTAAATCTGCTACATAACAGAAGCACAAGAGCAGAGGACTGAGGTCAGGAATAAGGTGGTGCTTGGCCTGGTCCCTGTGATAACTAATTTCTCTCATCTTACACATTTCTATAGTTGCCACTAAAAACAGCCTTAAATGCTGTTTAACGCTAAGTTTCCTTTCTTGGTCACAGAACCGTGCAACGAAGAAATATAAACCAGGTTTTAGATTCCACACAGTGTTTTTTTTTTTAATGTTGTGTATGATCCATGATGGTAGTGTTTGCTTTGGGAAAGAGCAGGGATTCTTCTGCTTTATGAGACGCGTTTTTCCCTTTGGAAGAGAACGCTTGTGCAAACAAATCTGGGATGCTGGGAAGCGCCTCCCTCTGCTTGGCTACAGAGCCATGTCAGCCAGACGATAGGCGCAAAGCCCCCTTCCTCGTTTCTCATGACCAGTCTCTCCCACGGGAGCAGAGGAGAGCCCTGTTCTTTTTTTAATGCCTCATGAAGCACATTTTGGAGGGGAGCAAAGGGAAGATGCTTCAGCAATGCATGCAAAGAGCAGAAAAAACAGGCTGAAATTCAGTGAGCGCAAAGGCTCCGGTTTACAGTGGGATTGTGGGGGACCCAACTTTCCCAGACTTGTTTGTTGAAGTCGCATGACTGAATCCTGTTGTCAAAACGGGCAATGGGCAGATCAGAGGGTCTGACCGTGCAACAGCTAAGCCATGTTCATGAGGTGTAGCGCCATGGGGTACCCAACACTGGAGCTCAGTTCAAGGAAGTCCATGGGGGAAAAAGCAGCGGAAGACAAGAAACTGGATCTGATACCCGGAAGGTGTGAGGGATTGTATCCAGAATGAATAAGCATATTCATTTAGGGAGCAATCTTTTCCCTCCGAGCCTTAGATCCAGCTCTTCCAAGCTCATCAGTTCATTGCCAGATTGTAATTTTGCAAGGTGATAAAAAAGAATCTTAAATTTATGGGAAATAATCATGCAAACTGCATATAACACATATAACACATTTTCAGTTATTAAGTCAATTACTTTTATTGCCACAGTTGTTAAGTGAATCACTGCAGTTGTTAAGTTAGTAACATGGTTGTCAACTTCCCCGTTGACTTTGCTTGTCAGAAGTTTGTATCTTTGTGCTATTCAACTTTTTGGGACATGGATCCAAATGGAGAGCTAGGAGGGGTTCCTGCCAGTTAGTATTTACCCTTGGTATGTTTAAGTCAGGGGTAGGCAACCTCGGCTCTTTTATGACTCGTGGACTTCAACTCCCAGAATTCCTGAGCCAGCCATGCTGAGGAGAAAGGGAGATGTTTCCAAGCTGAGCCATGCTGGCTCAGGAATTCTGGGAGTTGAAGTCCACGAGTCATAGAAAAGCCATGGTTGCCTACCCCTGGTTTAAGTAGAACTTAAATCTTACTGTGTCCCACAACACTCATTTATTCCCAGCAAGCATGCTTAGCACTGCAGCTGGAGAAGTAAATGAACTTAGCAATACAGCTGGAGAAACAGAGGAGCCCTGATGAGTTTGATCCTGGGCTTGCTAGAAACATCTGGCTCACTGCCACATGGAAGAGGATTCCAGACTAAATAGGAATCCTGCTTGTCTGAATGGCATTCCGAGAAATAACACTAAAGGTAGTCCTCGGCTTACAACGATTTCTTTAGTGACCATTCGAAATTACAACAGTGCTGAAAAAAGTGACATGGCCATTTTTCACTTATGACTACGGCAGCATCCCCATGGTCACATGATCAAACTGGCTCATATTTATGAGCGCTGCAGTGTCCCAGGGTCAGACCGATCTCCTTTTGCAACCTTCTGACAAGCAAAGTCAATGGGGAAGTTAACAACCATGTTACTAACTTAACAACTGCAGGGATTCACTTAACAACTATGGCAGGGAAAGTAATAAATGGGCCAAAATTCACTTAACCACTGTCTGACTTAGCCGCAGAAATTTTGGGTTCAACAGTGGTGATAAGTCAAGGACTACTTGAATTCCAGCCTGTGAAATTAGTCGATATTCTTCCCGAGATGTATCAAAAAGCACAACCCAGAGTTGCTTGCTGTGAGACAAATGAATGAATGAATGAATGAATGAATGAATGAATGAATGGATTTTCTTGACCATCAATATAGTGTTTGTATGCTGAAACCTGTTGTGTAACCTGATCTGGATAGCAAGTCCTAGCCATCCATCAAGGATGATGTAAAAGCACGTAACCCTGAAATTCTGTGTACATAATAGTAGGAAAAGAAGCTAAGAGAGTTGCATTCTTTTACCCTGTTGAACGGCAAAACTGGATGAACTATTTTGTTTCAACTCTTTTCCCTCCCACCCAACCATTTCTGTATCCACAAAATTAAACGTGCATATTTTTGGGAACCGAAGGAACGTCAGACCTTCTTAAAAACACTTCAAAAAGGAAGTACTTTTTTTTTTTTTAGATGGCTGGCAAGTTGGCAAACAGCAAGGCATGGGAACCGTGGCAAAGAGAAAAATAACTCATGGCTAAAAATATTACAAATAATTCGGAGGAGGAGAGCAGCCAGGGAAACAGCTAGACTGCTAGTTGACAAAAAGTTTGCTAAAAAGAGAAGGACTGCAGGGAAGTTTCATGGAATTATTGTTTTGGAAAGCTATCCCGGGCCTGGGATGGTTTTCTTGGGGAAAGAATCTGAAGGACTAAGTGAAGCAGAAGCGGCAAGTGATGGAATACAAGAGCAGATTGACAAACTGGACTTTGATAGAACCCATTAAAGAATTCTTGGGAGTATTTTCAAATACTCCATCAAGAAAAAATAGCAATAGCAAAAGCACTTGGACTTATATACAACTTCACAGTGCTTTACAGCCCTCTCTAAATGATTTACAGAGTCAGCATTTTGCCCCCAACAATCTGGGTCCTCATTTTACCAAGACTGAGTCAACCTTGATCTGGTCAGGATCGAAGGAATCAAACTCCTGGCAGTGAGCAGAATTAGCCTGCAATACTGCATTCTAACCACTGCACCATCAGGACTCTAGAAATAGGCAATTCTAATTACAATTAGCTTTCCCTGAATGCATTGAAAAGTTCTGGACATAATCCTCAGTTTTAAGAAGACAGCCAGATCACTGTTGGCTCATTATTCCAACATCTGAGAGGTGACTGGACTCGGTTTTACAACTATTTTTACTACAGTCATAAAGCAAGTCACTGTTGTCATTATCGAAACTACATAGTCATTAAGGGAATTCATTCTCCCACATGGGTGCTTTTTGCTGGAAACCAGCAAAAAAAAAAAAATTGCAAATCACAGTAACATGACCACACAATGCTTACAACCAGTCTTAAATGTGAGCCAGTAGCCAAGCATCTGAAATGCAATTATGTCACTGCGGGGTGTGTGTGTGTATGTGTGTGTTTAGGCGAAAGGGCCAGGTCTTTAGGGGATGACATGAGAGTCTTAAGCAGGGGTCTTCAAACTTGGCCCTTTTATGATTTGTGGACTTCAACTCCCAGAATTCCTCAGCCAGCATGCCTGGCTGAGGAATTCTGGGAGTTGAAGTCCACAAGTCATAAAAGGGTCAAGTTTGAAGACCCCTCGTCTTAAGCCTCTGTAAGGCTTAATAATTACGTCTCTTAAAATTTCTCAGCCCTAATTCTCAATTAAAACAAAAATTTTAAAAAAACTACCCGGACAAAAAGAGGTATTAGTGGACTGTATGTGGCAGTATTTTAAATCCTGCTCTAGAATCTAGGGAAGGCTGAGCATGTTCTTCCCTTTAAGAACAGTGACAAGAGTTTTGCCCATCCAGCCATGTGGCTGAGGAATTCTGGGAGTCAAAGTCCATGTATCTTAAAGTTGCCAAGGTTGGGAAACGCTGCCTTAGCTAATCAAAAGCTGTGCTTGCACCTACACGCACTAGGAAGCTTTCTGGAGCTTAAATTTCACCTATATTTTGGAAACCACTTGTAAGAATAGAGAAACACCCTCCCATCTCCTCTAAGCAAGTTACGCAAACATGCACTACTATTGCACTACTTCATATTCTAGGGAAGGCAAGAAGTAGAAATGAGTTCAATCCTACATAGCTTTCCAAGATCAACCAAAATTAAGTGCTGCCACCTGCCTGCTAGAGTCTCCTTTAATGACTAGTTGCAGGAATTGGGTATGGCTAGTCTAATGAAAAGAAGGACAAGGAGTGACAAGATAGCAGTCTTCCAATATCTAAGGAGCTGCCCCAAAGAAGAGGGGGTCAAACTATTCTCCAAAGCACCTGAAAGCAACACAAAAAGCAATGGATGGAACTAATCAAGGAGAGAACCAACCTAGAACTAAGGAGAAATTTCCTGAGAGTTAGGACCTGCCTCCAGAAGTTGTGGGTGCTCCATCACTGGAGGTTTTGAAGGGATTGGATAATCATTTGTCTGAAATGGTATAGGGTTTCCTGCCTGAGCAGGGGTTGGACTAGAAGACCTCCAAAGTCTCTTCCAACTCTGTTATTTTGTTATACTTCACGGATCCATCCATGGATCTTTCTTGGCAACAATACTGGGTCTGACTCCACTTACGTCTTTCAACCAGGATCAAAGGATCTTTGTATAGGCAGTCCTCGAATTACAACCGTAATAGAGCCTGCACTTCACAGATGTAAGTCATGATGGTCGTAAAACAGATTGGTCTGTTTGACTGACTCCTTCTCACCCAATTTTATAAACTATTTTGCAGGGGTCATTAAGCAAATGCGGCAGTTGTAAAACGGCCACCGCCATTATTAAGTAAACACCACGGTTGTTAAGCAAGCCAATGATTTGCCATGAATATGGGTTTAACCGAAAACCTGAGCACCCAGTTTGGTCACACTATCGTGGGGGGGACAACCAGCGTAACTTTAAATTTGGGTCATAACTAGTCCCAACACTAAGTGACCAATCATTTGCCAAGAACAACTTGTAAACATGATTTATCACTTTGTTGCTTGTATGCACACTGAGAGCTTATGTAGCAGAGACAAATTCCTCATGTGTCCAATAACACTTGGACTTGAACTAAGAGCCTTCATAAATTAAGTTTTAGGATTGCACGTTCTCTGTCCAGTACCAGTTTCTATTCTTGTAGACCAGTGATGGCGAACCTTTTATTATTATTATTTATTATTATTTATTGAATTTATATACCGCCCTATCTCCCTTACGGGACTCAGGGCGGTGAACAGACGATAATAAAAACCACGATAAATATACACAAATTTCTGTTCTAAAATCAAATTAAATAACAGGCCTGCTCTAAAAATACCCCATACAAAACCCCCACTAAAATGTAATCAAACTACGCCAGGCCGAGTGCCCAAACTGCAACCCAAACCCCACTTATTTATCGCCGGGTGCCAGCTGGGCGCGGCCCACTGGGTGGGTGTGGCTATGGTGGTCATGGCAGACTGGGTAGGTGTGGCCAAGGTGGGTGTGCTCACTTCGATGTTGCTCGTGGGGAGGGATGATCGTGGGGGATGGGCAGGGTTGGGGGAGATCCAGGGGGTCTCTGGCAGGTGGGGCGATAGGCAGGAGGCTCGTCCTGCGGGGTGAGGTGAGGCGAGGCGGGGCGGGGGTGCCATTGTCGCAGGGCAAGGCGAGGCAGGGGCCGGGGTGGCTGCTGCCTGACACCATCGGCCCCCGCAGAGAGGCCAGCGAGCGCATGGGGGCTGACAGTGTCCAGCAGCAGCTACAGCCTGCCAGCCCCTTGACTGGCGCACTCTGGGGCTCCACAGCCCACCGCCAGCAGTTCAGAGAAGCCGCCTCTGAGCTGGATGGCTGGCTGACAGCTGAGGAGGCAATGCAGTGGGTCGTGCCCAGGAAAAGGAGAGCATGCAAGTTCAGGAGGGATGGGACGGGGGGGGGGAGGGAAACCAGCAGTGCTGGGATGCATCCGGCCACGTGGGACCTCGCCGAGTTAGCAGCCGGTTGATTGAAGAGGGATGGTTGCCATCTCCAGGGCATGCCTTGCGTGCCCACAGAGAGGGCTCTAAGTGCCGCCTCTGGCACACATGCCATAGGTTTGCCACCATTGTTGACTATACTTGTATTTTGGAAAAGAAACCAGGAAAGCTATGTAGCATGTGACCCAGCTCATATACCTCAACAAGCCTAACCTTTCCTAAGCCGCTTTAAGAAATACCAAATCGAAAAGAAAGTGCCATTATTCAAAATAATCAATAAAGAAAAATCTCTCCCGAGAATAAAGTTAGCAAATCCAATTATCCAAATGTGACTGGTAGCTGGTTGAAAATGCTCGGTGTGTATAAAAGGTCAGCCCATTGTTAGCATTTTCCTGATTAATCAAATGCTTCATTTCTTTCAACAAAACCTCCAGTGCTATAGGATTTGGCTAAGCTCCCTCCCAATTAAAAGATACCATTCCAAAACTAGTCAATGAAACTATGACAGCTTTTTAATTGGAAATTCTATTTTCACGTTTTAACATGGGGGAGGGGGCAACCGTGGCAATTTTATGACCTGTGGACTTCAACTCCCAGAATTCTTGAGCCAGCAGGGTATGCTCACAAATTTTGGGAGTTGAAGTCCACAGATTGTAAAGTTGCATAGTTGCCCGCCCCGGTTTTAACATAAGTCAGCTTGAAGCAGCTCCAAAAAGAGAGGGAATAAAACTCCAAAAATAAATAAAATTTTAAAAAAGGGAAATCAGACTGATTCATGTGCCTCCAACATCTGGGGGTATTCTTACCTGCAATAATTTGTGCTCCAAAGTTGCCAGTTCCAGATACTGAACGTCCTCACGTGACACTCGGTCTAAACGATCCCGAATTTCTTTCAATTTCAGCTGCTGAGTCTCCCACGTGTCACGAGTTTCTCGTACAATTCCTCGAGCAAACATAAACTGTTTTTCAGCCTGGAAGACATTAGAAAAGGGAAAGTTATTCATGCCGCTGAAATGGATAGATTTACATGGGAATTCAAGGATAAAAGTGAAACTAAGTACTAGAAAATCTGGGAACAATTTTATGATTGGATAGACAATAGGAGGGTAGCCAAGACAAATGTATAGTGTTAGAATGAAATATAGATTATAGACAAATGTATATTTAAAAGATAAATAGATATACAGAAATAAGGGGGAAAGTGTCAATATTATATTATAAATAGTGAGCAAAACTCAAGAACTATATGTCTATATGAGTACTAATACTACTGTAAAATGTCGGAAGGTGTATGGAACCAGTGACGTCATATCTATGTCCAATATGTTTTTAATTTTGTATTATTAATAAAAATTAAAAAGAAAAAAAGAAAAGGGAAAGTAGACTGTATACTTTATCTGACAGCTTAAATAGGGTCAGATTACCACTAGATGGCAGCAAAGAGTAAACAGTGTTTTGAATGTTTTGGTCCACCTAGTGCAGGGGTAGGCAACCTTGGCTCTTTTATGACTCGTGGACTTCAACTCCCAGAATTCCTGAGCCAGCATGGCTCAGCTTGGAAACCTCTCCCTTTCTCCTCAGCATGGCTGGCTCAGGAATTCTGGGAGTTGAAGTCCCCGAGTCATAAAAGAGCCAAGGTTGCCTACCCCTGACCTAGTGCAAGCATGTCAAACTACCGGCCCAAGTGCCGGATGCATCACGCTGAAACCACGCCCACCCCATTGCCAGCAATGGGTAAAAAGTCCCAATACGTTGCGCGTGATGTCACGTGACGTCGCGAGTTTGACATGCCTGACCTAGTGGCTGTGTGGATGTTTGCAGCCCAGATCCACAACCCTGACCCTCATATCCATCAGAATGTGATGGATTCTAGCTTACTTCAGCTAACATATTTTGGCCATGCTCATGTGAATTCTGGCAACGACAATGCCAATTCTTGCAGCTGCAAAGCACCAGATAATAGTAGAGATGCTGCATAAAAGAAGGGTCGCAAATGATCAGAGAAATATTATATTTTTAATGCAGGTAGTCCCCGACTTACAACCTTTCGTTTAGTGACCATTCGAAGTTACAATGACACCAGAAAAAAGTGACTTAATACCGTTTTTCACATTTGCGACCGTTGCCACTTCCCCATGGTCAAGTGATTGAAATCTGGATGTTTGGCAAGTGGCACATATGTACCGGTATGTATGATGGTTGCAGGGTCCCAGAGTCATGTGATCACCTTATGCGACCTTCGAGCAAGCAAAGTCAACGGGGATGCCAGGTTCACTTAATAACCAATGTCACTAATTTAACAATGGCAGTGATTCACTTAACAACTGTGACAAAGTCGTAAAATGGGCAGAACTCACTTAGCCACAACAGAAAGTTTTGAGCTCAATTGTGGTTGTAAGTCATTTCATTATATCATCCATTATGCACGCCAAAGTCAAGAAGGCTCGGTTGTTACCATTTTAACCTCCTTTCATTATACTGTGAAGATCGTCCCTTTTGGGAAGACTTTGGGTCAAGTGGTTATCTGACACTTATCAACTGCGGCTCACAACCATTCATTTAGTGCAGGGGTAGGCAAGATCAGCTATTTTATGACTCGTGGACTTCAACTCCCAGAATTCCTGAGTTAGCATAGCTGACTCAGGAATTCTGGGAGTTGAGGTCCACGAGTCATAAAAGAGCCTAGGTTGTCTACCCCTGGTTTAGTGACTGTTAGAAGTTACAATGGCAATGAAAACAGTGACTTATGACCAGATTTCATACTTACATCCACATGGTCAAAATTCAAGCACCTGACAACTGTGTACATGACAATTGCACTGTCCCAGGGTCATGCGATCATCCCAGCTGGCTTTCAACAAGCCAAGTCAATGGAGGAAGCTAGGTTCACTTAACGATCGCACGAATCATATAGCAACAGCAATGATTCACTTAACCACAGTGGCAAAAAGATTGTAAAATGGGGCAAAACTCACTTATCAGCCTCGCTTAACAACAGAAATTTTGGACTCAGTTGTGGTTGTAAGTCAAGGACTACCTGTAAGCAGGCATTCCCACCAAATTGACCAGTTATCCCGTCATACCCAAATTGACCAGTTATCCCGTCATTACCTCTGTCACGTTCCCCTGGGCTTCCCTGACTTCATTAATGCCAACAAATTCCTCATATTTGTCCCACCAGCTTTGTGTGGTTGCAGAGATGCGCTGAATGGAGCGTCTACCCAAATCCTTTCCAGCTCCAGAGAGGCGACAAAGAAAAACTTTAGCTGTTTCCATTGCGTTGGCTGCTTCAGACTTTTTGGAGGCTGGAGAGCAGTACATCCTCATAAAAGATAACAAACGGGGACGTTGCATTTTGCGATGCTCTGACAAGTGAACTAGCACTTGGGCACTTTACTGAACCTGCGCACACAGGGCCACCATTGTGAGAAAAAATACCTGGAAGGACACAGAATTGAAGAAAAACAAGAGTACCATGTCAGAAACTCATTAAAAAATTAATCTACAAAGGTTTTTAAAAAGCAACCCGCACTGAACTGAGTGTTCACATTAATCTAGCACTGATGATGTTCCCGAGTTTAGTAATGAAATGTCTGCGAGAAAACCACCCAGCTCAGAGAGCACCAAGGACCCCACACTCAAATTAATCTCTACATCTGGAGCTTCCCATACAATGGCATGACATGTTAATGCATTTGCTACACCCAAATTAACAGAATAACAGAGCTGGGAGAGATCTTGGAGGTCTTCAAGTCCAAACCCCTGCTCAACCAGGAGATCCTATATACCATACCAGACAAGTGGCCGTCCATCTCTTTTTAAAAGCCTCCAATGATGAAGTACCCATAACTTCTGAAGGCAAGCCGTTCCACTGGTGAATAGAATAGAATAGAATAGAATAGAATAGAATAGAATAGAATAGAATAGAAGCTGGAAGGGACCTTGGAGGTCTTCTAGACCAGCCCCCTGCTCAAGCAGGAGAACCTATACCATTTCAGACAAGTGACTGTCTAGTCTCTTCTTAAAAACCTCCAGTGATGGAGCACCCACGATTTCTGGGGGTAAGTTGTTCCACTGGTTAATTGTCCTCACTGTCAGGAAGTTTCTCCTTAATTCCAGGATGCTTCTCTTTTTGGTCAGTTTCCAACCATTGTTTCTTGTCCTGCCCTCTGGTGCTTTGGAGAATAATTTGACCCCCTCTTCTTTGTGGCAGCCCCTCAGATACTGGAACACTACTATCATTAATTGTTCTCACTGTAAGGAAATCTCTCCTTATTTTTAGCTTGAGTGTTCTTGTTTCATTTCTTTTTTCTTTATAGAAATGAATGAAGCCAGCTGGATGACTTTGGGCCAGTCCCTGTCTCTCAGCCCAATCCACCTCACAGGGTCGTTGCTGTGGGGAAAACAGGAGGAGGAAGGCGTATTAGGTCCGTTTGCCACCTTGATTTTACTCATCAAGTAATAAAGGCAGGATCAAATTCTAATAAATAAATAAATAAATAAATAAATAAATAAATTTCCTCCATTCATATGTATTGAAGTAGAAGATTTATCCTACAGAAACCGTGTGGAGAAGATGGAATCCCATCCTTATTAAGTCTCTTGGATGGGTGGGGTATTTCCAGTCATGGGCATAAAGGTGGGATATAAACTGTAAAAGAAGAGGGGAGGGAAGCTTTTCCTGATAAGTAAAAACCACAATGCCACAGTCTCCATATTTTCCATTTCCAGCTCCTACCCTATATTCAATCCCCCTCTGTTGGGTGGAGAAATTCAACTTCTTCTTCTTCTTGTGCCATATCCGTTATCGGACGTTGGCGATCATGTTGGCAATCCTGTTTTTATCAGCAGCTGCACAAAAAAGTGCTGCTGAGTTTTGTCCAAACCAGTCCCTTAGATTTTGAAGCCACGATGTTCTTTTTCTGCCTGGACCTTTTAAAAGTGTGGAAAACTGAGAGTTTGGAGAAGGAGATGGCTATAAAGTTACTTCTAAATAAGCTGGGTCTTGAACCTTGAAGAATGTGAACCAGTTGCTAATCTTCCATTTTGAAGCAAGGATCCCAGGGAGGGTGGTTAATAGGGATTCAATGCTAAGCAATTCTTGGATGACATGAGTTTTTATTTAAGACTCTTTCTAATATGGCCACTAGACTATTGCAAGCAGTTAAATCTCTGAGTGGTTTTTGACCATGAGACTGATTTCAGATTAGCTGCCTGGAGGGGAAATAGGGATTGTAGGATACAATTATCCAGTGGTTCCATTCTATTTTGCTGACTAACTCCAGATGGTGCAAGCAATCATTGTTTCAGATTACTTTACTTTGCTATGGACTTCTAAAGACTTTATTTGCTCCTCATGCTTTTTAATCTCTAAATGAAGCCAACATTGAAGGGTGATTACTGCAAGAGAAAAAAAATGAAAATGAGAGAAATATATTTTATAATGTGCATAATGAAAAAACCTTGTAAACAAAGAAATGAAAGAGAGTAATGGATGTATAAAACGGGTTAGGGAAAATGTAGAGCAATTTTGATTAAAAAAAATTTTAAAAAAATGCTATGGAAGTTAATGGATAAAACAAGGAGCCAAGAAAAATGATTGAAAATTAAAATACAAATCATGAGAAGATTTGGGATGAAAGTAAAGTGAGAGGATGAGGGAAGATATGCACAGAAATGATAGTTACATTGAAATGAATGAATATCCCTTTTCTGTACCTTGTATAATGTTGTTATCCTGAAACCTGTCCGTAAAGAAGTTTCAGATATTAGGTATGGATGTATATAGAAAATCAGTCGTAAAAATTACTCCAGACTTTTGCAGTTAAAAATCATCAATGCTGATCATCCAGGTCTGTCTACCATCTTGTGACGAACTTATCAAAACACAGACACTGTTCTACCTTAGCTCATATAAGCTGAGACAAAGAGATAAACACATTTTCTTACCCACATTAGCTTTTTTTTTTTTTAAAAAAGAAATTTCTCTGCACAGCTTCATGTTGTGCATTAGTTATGCACGTTCCTGGACAAGGCGGTCCTGCTCACAGGTACTCATGCCCAAATGACCTCTCGATTGGATTACTACCATATAATTGTACTCTGCATGGGGCTGCCCTTGAAGTCTATTCAAGAGCTTCACCTGATACAAAATAGGGTAGCTTGAGCAGTTACACGTGTCTCTAGAGTGGCACACTTTACGCCTCTGCTCTGTACGCTGTATTGGTTGCCAGTTTGCCTCTAGGACCAATTCAAGGTGCTGCTTTGGACCTTTAGAGCAGTGGTTCTCAACCTTTTTAATGCCGCAACCCCAACTGGTTGTAAGTCGAGGACTAAACCGGTCGTAAGTCGAGGACTTTCCCTGCCCGGGAGCACCGCGCATGCATGGTTCCACCCCCTGCGCCGGCTGAGGCGTAGCTGGCAAGCGGCAGAGACGGAGCAGGCCGACCACCAGCTGGCCCAGCCCAAGGGAGGTAAGGCACCCGCTGGAAAAGGGGGAAAAAATGGCAGACAAAAAAAATGGCGGACAAAAAAAATGGCGGACAGCCTTGCTTGGCGACCCCCATGAAATGGTCGATCGACCCCAAATGGGGTCCCGACCCACAGGTTGAGAACCACTGCTTTAGAGCCCTACATGATATGACATGGGACCAGGTTATTTGAGGGTCTGCCTCCACCCGAGGCAGTGCAATGGCTCAGTGATTAAGACTCTGGAAAACTGACAGCCCAAGTTCAGGACCCAAGGACCACATGATGGGATGAGCTCTCATTGTCGCCCCAGTTCCTGCCAATCTAGCAGTTCAAAAGCATGCAACTGCGAGTAGATAAATAGTTACCCCTTCGATGGGAAGGTAACAACACTCCATGACATTATGCTGGCCACGTGACCAAGGAAAGAACTTCAGACAGCACAGGCTCAATGGCATTGAAACGGAGATGAACACCATCAGCTACAACTAGCAGAGAAAAATCCACAGGGACTCCTTTACTTTTACCTACCTCGACCTAATTACATCTGCCTGTGTCAGGCACAAAGAACCCAAAACAAGAGGAAGAGCTGATCTGAGTAGTATATTTATTTCTGCTCACTTGCAGACAGGAATCTCACCAGACTAAAGCATTCATTACATAACTACATATATAAATACTATGAAGCTTTAGGAAGAATCTCCCTTCAGCTGCTTCCTCCCCACAAGTGACTCAAAGCTAATTAGGCGTTTCACTCCTTCCCTCAACTCAATGCCAGATTTCACCATTGGGGCTGACAGAAGGGGTATCCTATGGGTCCAGTTCATCAAGCAGTTATATCTGGCAAGACACAGGAGATGGGCCTTTGGTCTTGTGGTTCCTGCCCTGTAGAACATTATTTCCCCATAAGGTGAGACTGGCCCCGTCTCTGACATCTTTCCAGAAGTCCCTTAAAATACGGTAGTGATATCAGGCTTCCCAAGAAGGTGAATTAGTGAGATGGGTGCAGTGGTGGGATTCAAATATGTGAACAACCGGTTCTCTGTGTGGATGCCACTTCCAGAAGTCCATTCTGGGTCTGGGCAACAAAAAATTAGCTACCGGTTCTGCCGAAGTGGTGCAAACTGGCTGAATCCCACCACTGAGATGGCTATATTGCCTATAATAATAACTTTCTCAGCTAGCCTGCTACTAGTCATTCTGACTGGAGCTCTTCTTTGTGGAATGTTTTTTAATTGTTAGTTTTTATGATGTAGTTATATTGCATGCAATCCAGAGTCTTGTTCTATGAGACGGGTGGCTACATGATAGGAGGAAGAAACGGAATGTAGAAATAGCACTGTAAGCTGCATATGTATCCAACATGAATGTACATGAAGTCTACATATATTAAAGTTGCAAGTTTGGAAAATACTGCTTTAAAATGTATGATGAAACACATATAAATGAAACTGGTGTTTTATGCCAACCTTGCTATATTGTTCATCAGAAAGGAAATGACAGCAAGTAAAATAAATATGCTGTAATGAATACTGCCAAAAATGCTTTATAGGATCAATGAGCTACCCATAAGGCAGCCATCAACAGAATATGACCTATTTCTTATAGTCCCCAGATTTTAAGACATATATCAACTCTTTCATTCTAATGCCCAGATTTACACCTTAGAAACACTGCTATCTCTTATAGCAGGGGTCTTCAAACTTGGCCCTTTTATGACTTGGGGACTTCAACTCCCAGAATTCCTCAGCCAGAGTGCCTGGCTGAGGAATTCTGGGAGTTGAAGTCCATAAGTCACAAAAGGACCAAGTTTGAAGGCCCTTGTCTTATAGCTTTATCTTATTTAAATGTCCAAGTCACAGCTATGACATAAAGCAATTTCCTCAAGCTAATCTCAGGATACCAGTTATGGTGTCCCCAGGCCAAACAGCTCAGATTCTATAATTGCTATTTTGCTAACTTGAAATTGAGGATCACTGGATGTAGGAATCTTAAGAACTTCCCTGAGTCCAAAAATATGGCAACAAAATTGTTGACTGAGTTGTAAAATAATTTCATAGTTTTAAAAAAACTCCTAAGATTTCTTTTTGTTTCTAGACAACCTTCAAAATCCTGGTTTCAGTCCATCTTTCCCAAAATCAGCACCATACTGTTAAAATTCTCACTCATCCCTGCTAGGAGAGCCAACAGAGGTGTTCCCTGTTGCAATTCAGACGTATGTCTGTTTCTAAGGTAGCCCTGTTGGGTTTTAAATACCGGTATAACTTCTAATTTACCACTTTTGTTTTTAATCACTGTCACTGTTGTTTCAATTATTCTGGAAAAGAATCTGATGTTTGAATTCTATAATAAAATTTTAGTGTTGTAACCGCTTCCTGCTTTTTAATAATTTTTGTTTGGGTGGCACTTGGGAAACTTGCAAATGAACATATAGATCGCTGCACACGCACCCTTTAAGGGAAGTGGAAATCAAATTGCAATTTCAGGGGAATTAAGCCTCCTTGGCTGATCCACTGGATCTCAAAAATTAAAGCTGCACGTATGCAGGAACTTATTTCTTCCATCTCCCCCATCCCTTGGCTGCTTTGTTGCTCTCCGTTCCCTAAAGCCTTCCCACGTGCACGTTTCCCAGAATCGCAGCAACCCCGAAATCTACTTCTCTCTGCCCCGAAGGAACCCCTTCATTCATTCATTCACTTACTACGACGTTCCCCCTGTAGTCCGCTTCACGCTTCCTTCCTCGAGTTCACATGCCGCCGAGCCGGAAGCGGACAAAAGTGGCGGCGGAACAATGCAGGGCTCTCTGTGAATGTAGGGAAACGCATTCAGATAATTTAGGACCAAAAGCGAAACTCTTCATTAGCCACGGATGTTTTCTAGGACGGTGGGGTGGTGTCATTCTAACTTTAGTAAATCTATGGAGGAGATGAAAACTCTCCCGCATTAGATTACGGTGAACCTTTCATTCAATCAGGTGGGGAGGGGGGAAGGGGGCGCTCCTCATAAAAGCTTTAAAAAACTACTGAAGAGCTATCCTTAATTGGTCATTTCCACTAATCTGATTGTCCACAGTAATTTATATATATTTTTATATAATTTTTATAATATATTTATTTTATTTTTTTATATAATTTATACACACGTGCTGGAGTTCTTCCGGGTTCTTCCTATAGAACAGAAAAGTATAGATGTAGCTCAGAGTTAGCTGGGTAATCTTTGCTACGGAGTGCTTAGATATACTCCATATATCTATTTACATCCATCTATCTATATATAAATACGTATATAATGTGACTCACATGCATGGGTACAGAGAGTGCATATGTGTGTATTTATGAATGTGTGGGTTTCTGTATATATACATACATACATACATACATACACATGCACTCTCTGTACCCCATGCATGTGTGTCACATCACATAAATTATATAAAAAATAAAAATATTATATTATAAAATGTGTCACAGCGTATACATAAATATGCTCTCTCTCTCTCTCTCTCTCTCTCCATACTTCTTTTCACACACTCTACTGAAATATATACTCCTCCAATATTTAATATTTATTTGCTACGTATATGTAGGGATGTGGGTCTATACATACGTTGTTCATAGTATGTTTAGGTGTGTTGTCATGCATGTGTTTCACTTTGAGAGCGGGCAACTAAATTTCATTTTTGATGCGTGCCATTGTGCCCACAGTATAAAAATGACAATAAAAGGTTATCTTATCGTTATCTTATCTTATCTCATCAATATGTTTGTTATAGAGGACGATCACTTTGCTAACCCATTTCCGGAAGTGAACAATTTGCGTCACTCTACACCTTTTCTATCTTTAAGATTGCGTTTTCCCTTAGTGCCAATGGCTGCGCGGTCACGGGCGCGGGCGGAAGTCGCTGTTTGAGCTCCGTTTCTAGGCGGTGGGCTTCTGGGTTATATCCCCCGGTGGCTTTTCTTGCGAGACGAGCGGAAGGTAGGAAGAAGCGCCTTCGCCTGCCAGTGGAAGCGCCATGTCGGGACGCGAAGGTAATGCTCGCCTCGTGATGGCTGGGTTATAATGGAGAGAAAGCTGGAGAGCGAGTGGGGGGGGGATTGCGGGGGATCTGATGGCAGAAGCGGAGGGGGTCCCTGGGGGGGAGGAGGGGAGAGGCTTTGGGGNCTTCCTGATTTCTTGGACTCCAAGCCCTATCATGCCCAGCTGTTAGGGTTATATTGGATGGGTGTGATAGGAGTCTTCAGTCGAATCCACCTGGAGAAGGTCCTTAGTTTGGGTGTGTAAGGCTTTTTTTAAAAAACCCTCTAGTCCAGTGTTTCTCAACCTTGACAATTTTAAGGCATGTGGACTTCAACTCCCAGAATTCCACAGCCAGCAATGCTGGCTGTGGAATTCTGGGAGTTGAAGTCCACATGCCTTAAAATTGTCAAGGTTGAGAAACACTGCGTCTAGTCTAGTCTAACAGTTCCTCCAGGTATGATGGAACTTCAAATCCCAGAATTCTCAGCCACTAAGATATTCTGGGAATCCCAGCAATGACAGAGGATGCCAGGTTGCACTGTGGTCTAATATTCTCTCCTTTGCTGTAGGTGGAAAGAAAAAGCCCTTGAAGCAACCCAAGAAGCAGTCGAAAGAATTAGATGAGGTGGGAAAAAGTGAGAGGGAAGGGAAGAAGGGAGGTTGGGGCTTCTGGTGAGATTGCACGATTTAAGAAGATGGTCAATGCTTGGTGTCCATTTTTAACTCTAGTTGGTAAATATCTTAACAGGAAGATAAAGCTTACAAGGAGAAGCAGAAGGAGGAGCAAAAGAAACTGGATGAGATGAAGGCAAAAGCTGCTGGCAAGGGCCCACTTAGTAAGTTGCTTTCTCTTAAATTCCCTGCAAATCTAGCAGTGTAGCTACAGAAGAGTTCGGGATAAGGAAATAGGATTTCTCATGAAATTAGTGGTGAATCACAAGACCCAGACACACATCATTTTAGTCTCTGCGTATAAAAAATGTTTCAATTAACCAGTTTTTCATTTTGAAGAAACTCCAAAAAGCCTATGAAAACTTAAAATGAAACAAAACTTTTTGCTAAAAATTAAACAGCTTAAATCTCATGAAACCTGAAGCAACAGATTAAGCATTGTATCATGTCAGCTGTCAGTATGAATTACTGAATTACATGAGATGTTGGTCATTTAAGGTTTTTTTGGTGCCTGTAACACCAAACAATGGTACCCAACAATTGAAGAAGTCACAGACTCCTGATATATTGTGGGTCTTAACTATTGTTGATCTTTATATTCTTTGTAAGGCATGGGATAGTATGCTGCTGGTGAATAAGATTTATTGAATGTACATTGGCATGACCCATATCTATACCTCTGCTTTTACTGCAGTTGCCTCAACTATTATGCTACTGCTCCTAACACCAGTACACCTTGGGAGATGGGCTAATGTCCTATTTTGAAGAGAGGAAATGTTTATATATATATTTTACATTCAAGATGGTTTTAAAACATTTAATTATATGTTGAATTGAGACCCAGCTGACCTCACATTTTCAGATCACTGAATTGTCTCAGGAACTTTAAAAAAAGGGAATATAGTAGAGTATACATATATATTCTACTTGAGGGGGGACAAAGAAAATATTCCTCTTGACACTTTTTACAGTAGAATTTCAAGTTTGTTTTCATCTGGAATCTTAGCTGGTAGACCCTTCCTAAATTAGGCAAGCTTCTTAACATATTTGTGAAACTATATTTATTCTAGTAATGGAACCTATATGTAAAAATATATAGGATAAAGTATTTTTTTCCACCCTTGCCTTTTGGATGTGTAGCTCATACAGTATTGTTGCTGATCAGTATGATGTAGACTAACACATCTAGATAGCACCAAGCTAGGATAGAGTAATAATATATTCTTTAATTGGGTTGGTCATTGGAACTTATTGGATGATAAAGCTAAGTAATATAGAAATCTTTCTAATTGTATCTTGATAAAATTTTCTTACCTTTTAAAGACTTCCTGAATTCTTTTAAAGAACTTCCTGGTTTATTTTGCATATTCAAGGTATTAAGTTGATCATTTCTAGATAGAAGCATGTTTTGTCTGAATATAACCCGGATAGTCAACATGGCATATTTTCCAAATGTGCAGTATTTTAATCCTAAAAGGAAAGGCAGTAGAAAACATTGCAACATTTCTAGAAACCAAAAAAATAAAATTAGGTGGATTCATAGAAATAATCTTCTGTAGGTCATAAAACCATCTTGAGAAGGAGGCAGCAGCAAATCACTTCTGAAGTAAATTGAAGAACATTATATAATCATGTCCATTTACCCGTGAGCAATTGAGCTCAATTTGAGGCAGCATTTTACCTTTAAAGTTCAGGCTGAGAAATAAGGTCTGATTCTTTTGTCTAGTGTTGTCTGTCTAAATCTATTGGTGACATTTCTCTCCCTCCCTCCCCCTTTATTTTTTTGCAGCTGGAGGCGGGATTAAAAAATCTGGGAAGAAGTAGAGAGTTCTTTGGACTGTTGTGGCAAGAAAAAGAGAATGAGTTCCATCCCTTGATGCTTAGCAGTCGGGAGACTTTCCAAGCTAATGTTGCAGGAAACATTAATATAAGCACCTTTGTACATTTTGTTCAAACGAAATAAAGTATTGATTTGTTTTAATGACTGCTCACTCTTTCAGCCATGGTTTCTTTTTTTGTTGTTGTTGTTTCTGATATTCAGAAAATGCAGAATATGAAAAAGGGATCAAGGGGTGATGGGAATTGCATATTTGGAAGTGCTAAATTGAGGGGAAACTGTTGTAGCTTCTTGTTTTAGAACAGTGGTTCTCAACCTGTGGGTCGGGACCCCATTTGGGGTTGATCGACCATTTCACGGGGGTCGCCAAGCAAGGCTGTCCACCATTTTTTTGTCCGCCATTTTCCGGCGGGTGCCTTACCTCCCTTGGGCTGGGCCAGCTGGTGGTCGGCCTGCTCTGTCTCTGCCGCTTGCCAGCTACGCCTCAGCCGGCGCAGGGGGCGGAATCACGCATGCGCGGTGCTCCCGGGCAGGGAAAGTCCTCGACTTACGACCGGTTGGGTAGTCCTCGACGTACGACCGGTTTAGTCCTCGACTTACGATCGGTTGGGGTCGCGGCATTAAAAAGGTGGAGAACCACTGTTTTAGAATAAGGTTCCCCAGGTCTTAATATATTTTGAAGGAGATGTATTAATTGCACTGTGTTGATAGTGCTTACTAGCAATCACTGCCTGGGGTTATCACATTAAAGGGAATGGTTGGTGATGTTTGGATATTTAGGTTATACTTGAAATCCTGCATAGTTGTAAATTGGGAAATTATTCAAAAAGCATTTTATTGAAGCTAGATAAACTTAGAAGTACCCGGCATCTATCTCAGTACACTGCACGCATCTCAGAATTTGTGGGCTTGCAAGGAATCTCTAGATTAACAATGCTGATTTGCACAGAGCAACATGAGCATGGATGGGATAAAACTGGGATTTGATTGACTGGCATTGTTCTTACCTTTAGCAGAGAATGTTGCATACAAAACAGGTACGACTGAGGCTAGTAACCTACTCTATACTTCATCTTACTAAAAAGACAGAATATGTCAAAGCCTCAATAGACCAAAGCCATGACAGATAGCTGAAATCACTGTTTAAATATATTGATGTAGTTTAATGAGAGTATTAATCGGAATTGAATAGTGGAACAAATATAGGAAGGAAAAGAGTATGAGCTAAGAGACACGGCCCAAAAGTTGTGAATGAGATCCTGAAAACAATAATAAAAGGCTTGAAGTTTTAAAAATTCATGCAATCTAGTTATCCTTTCTCTCCCTCCCTCCCTCCCTCCCTCCCTCCCTCCCTCTCTCTCTCTCTCTCTCTCTCTCTCTCTCTCTCTCTCTGATCAAGCTTCAGAAAGCTGTCTGTGGGAGCATGCAAAGAGGCCTTCTCTTTTGTTGAAAGCAGCTGAACAGTATTTTTGAGCTAGGGCAGATCATATATTAAAGGTGTATTTCCAATTATTCAGGTTAGTGGACAGCCATTTGTCCGAAATGGTATAGGGTTTCCTGCCTGAGCAGGGGGTTGGACTAGATGACCTTCAAGGTCCTTTCCAACTTTACTATTATTATTATTATTATTATTATTATTATTATTATTATTAAATGTTGCTTCCTTTTGTTGTTGTTTTGTTAATTGCGAAGTCGTTTCCGACCCATCGCGACCCCATGGACAACATTCCTCCAGGTCTTCCTGTCCTCTACCACCTTCTGGAGTCCATTTAAGTTCACGCCTACTGCTTCAGTGACTCCATCCAGCCACCTCATTCTCTGTTGTCCCCTTCTTCTATTGCGCAAATCACACAGGATAAACACTGGGACACTGAAGCCTCATTGCAAAGGCTCTGAAAAGTCAATGTGATGCTGACCACAAGTTTTGATATCAGGTAGTTACGGCAGAACAACAGCAGTCCTAAAGCATGAGAAGGTGAAGGCTAGGAAAAACTCTTTGGGGGATCAAGAAATGCAAGATTTTTATCATACACCAGGGCACTTGGGCAGAAGAGAAACCAAACTTCTGAATGTGGGAGAACGTTCAGCCAGAACTCAAGCCTGGTCAACCACTGGCGGACACATTCTGATGAAAAACCCTACAGATGCCTTGACTGTGGCAAAAACTTTCACCTGGGAGAGAAGCTCCATAAATGCAGTCAGTACGTGTCAACCCTTTCAGGTAGTCCAGACAAGAAACCAAAACCATGAATACTAAACACTACCTTACTGTAAGGTTACAATAACAATCTTTTAGGTCTAAAAGCACGTCCTGTGATGGCTTGTGGGAAAGACCTTGGGAGATGGGGGGGAAGAGGTGCTGCCTAGGGCAGAGGTCCCCAACCTTTTGGGCACCAGGGACCGGTTACGTGGAGAGAGGTCTTTCCACGGACCGGAGGGGGGCTGGTTTTGTGCGCTGCCTGCATTCCACAGATGGGGCTTTGCTTATTTGTGAGGCCCGGTTGCTGGCATGCCGCATCCTGGTACCGGTCCACAGACCAGGGGTTGGGGACCCCTGGCCTAGGGAATGGTCAGATAAGAAGGAGCATACACCACAGCAGAGATAGTGAGTGGAGCAAGATACTCAAAAGGGACCCTCCCTAGTTTCTCAGGCAATAAAAAACCTGGCGGGAGAATTATAGTTTCAGACTTGCAAGACTGATATTGGTCTTACCAGGTAGACCAGTGATGGCAAACCTTTTAGAGACCAAGTGCCCAAAAACTGGCTCCGCCCCCACCCCACCCGCCCACAAGGCCACTCACTGCCTCCAGGGCCCACCTCAGATCGTCCAGGCAGCCCAGCAGCACCATGGCGGCCACACCCTCTGCCCGCGTCCCACAGCATCAACTGTGCGTGATGGGGTATGAGGGCAGAGTCTTGTCTATGCTGCCTGGCTGCCATGTCCTTGGCGCACCCGTGCCGTAAGTTCGCCACCACTTAGACCAATTAGGAAACACAACCAGATAAATTAATTCTACTTTATTGTAAGACTACATTCATAGAATCATGCAAGTTATTTAATTGGTAATGAGACATCTGCAAGCAAACCATCACCAACCTTATAGACTACCAAGGACTCCATAAATTACATACTGTTGTCTCGCTCTTCTGCATTAACAGAGGGATAGAATCAAGATCACGTGAAGTGTTAATACCACTTTACAATGCCTTGGTAAGGCCACACTTGGAATACTGCATCCAGTTTTGGTCACCACGATGTAAAAAAGATGTTGAGACTCTAGAAAGAATACAGAGAAGAGCAACAAAGATGATTAGGGGACTGGAGGCTAAAGCATATAAGGAACGGTTGCTGGAATTGGGTATGTCTAGTTTAATGAAGAGAAGGACAAGGGGGGACATGATAGCAGTGTTCCAATATCTCAGGGGCTGCCCCAAAGAAGAGGGTGTCAAGCTATTTTCCAAGGCGCCTGAAGGCAGGACAAGAAGCAACAGGTGGAAACTAATCAAGAAGAGAAGCAACCTAGAACTAAGGAGAAACTTCCTGACAGTTAGAACAATTAACCAGTGGAACAACCTGCCTCCAGAAACTGTGAAGGCTCCAACACTGGAGGTTTTTAAGAAGAGACTGGACAGCCATTTATCCAAAATGGTATAGGGTTTCCTGCCTGAGCAGGGGGTTGGACTAGATGACCTCCAAGGTCCCTTCCAACTTTACTACTACTACTACTACTACTACTACTACTACTACTGCTACTACTACTACTACTACTACTACTACTACTACTACTATTATTATTATTATTATTATTATTATTATTATTATTATTATTATTATTATTATTATTATTATTATTATTATTATTATTATCTTCTGTACCATGAGTACAACAGCATCCCCCAACATGGTATTGTTGGGTGGCAAAAAATTCCCACATTAGTCAGACATAATTCCAGCCCACCTGGAAAACATCAAGGACAAATGAATCACCAAAATCTGTAATATGTTTCAGTCACCAACTGAAGCACTAAATGTAGCTGGTTGATACTGAGTTCCTCAGCTACTTCAGAGATTAGTTCATCAGGAGCTGAGATTTTGATGTAATTATAAAGTTAGGAAAGAAAGAAAATAGATGAACTACGTGATGCTTAAATATCCATATGTTATCCTAACGATCACTTGCAAGCAAAACAGTGCAAATTCTCCAATTAACGCTTGCTAGCAGTCCCATCACTGTTCGGCATGTCTAAATAGGGGCTGGAAAATAAAAATCACATACCTGTCTTCTTTAACCCTTAAAAATGTTGTGTTAAAATGATTGTCTTTCAAATCCACAAACATCCTTTGCTTTTTAGGGCTGTGCTGCCTGGTATTTCCTATGGGAAATTCTAGGTCCTCAAGTGTGAAGTCTGATCTGTAAGAGGGATAAATGAAATCCAGCCACTAGGGGGCACTGCCCAGGGAACCAGGACTCATTCTATACAGGTCAGTAATTGTTTCACTTGCAGCATTTAGTCATCTGCATGGCTCAGCTTAAAAGGAGCCTGCTTTTTAATAATAGTACCTACCTTTTGGCTGCATTTTTTTTGGGATGTACAATTTTTAAAGCAGGGCAAAATAAACATATTTTCATTGTTGCATTTGCTGGAAATACTGAAGGAGTTCTTATGTGGGGAAATTTATTTATTTGTTGTTTATATTTCATATTTCTTTTTTTTATTATTATTATTTATTTTTCACTATACACCATACACCAAAAACTACATAAACATAAATCTTTTCTTCTAACAGAACAGTGCTTTACATTTTAAATATTCTTTACATCTTATTTACATTTTATGTACATCAATAATTATCTTTTTCTTTCTCTGTTCTAGCCAATTATAACATTTATTCCAAATTTCATAAAATTCTGACGTCTCCTTGTCTTTTAATTCTAACGTAAGTTTGTTCATTTCTGCGCATTCCAAGATTTTATACATAATCATATCATTTGTGGGAATATTTTCACTCTTCCAACATCGCGCATATGCTATACGAGCTGCAGTCAATATGTGTATAATGATGTGTTGGAGTTGTTTTTCCATCTTTAAATTTATTATGCCCAAAAGAAATATTTCTGGTTTGAAATCCATTTGTATCTCAGTTATCTCCTGTATCCAATCTCTTATCCGTTCCCAATAATTTTTTACTTTGGGGCACAGCATATTTCTTAAGTGCCCATCTCCCTCAGAAATTACGTTGAATCTTTCTATATTCATTGGCAGACTGCATATTTGCACATCACATATGAAACTGACCACAGGTGAACAATTTGAGGTACAGTCCACATCAAGCAGCATAGTGAGACCAATTCTGGTTTGCTGGTTCAGCATTTTGGCCAATATTTGGGGTGTGTGCAAGTTATGGCCAAAGGCAACATTTCAGTCTTGCTGCTGGGGCCACCATCTTGACTTTTTCAACCGTACCCTCAGCCACACTTTATTCCGGCCTGCATCAGATCATTAAAAAAAAAAAAAAAAGAGCTGAGGAGACACTGCAGTTCTAGTTTCTCATCCATAGCTAGAAGCCAGAAAAGTTACTTTCAGATTAACTCGCCTAGACATGTCCTGAGGAAATAAGAGGTCATTAAATGGAGGAAGTGGGTTTCTTTTCTAATTTGGTACAAATTCCCAAGAGACTGAAGTAAGTGTTGTCCCCAATTTGGGTCTGAGTCTGGTGCCGAAGCCAGTGAAGAACACCAGACACGAGGTGCAGGTTTTATTTCCTTTAATTGAAGCGCTCCAAGAAAAGAGGTCATGGCTAGAAAATGCCAAGGAACCTTGAACAATAGACTTAAGAAAGATTTATATATTTTCACTAAAGCTCAAAGTGGAATAAGGCGGGATATATAAAACAAATCATCTAGTAAACATTTTAGTAATGATCTATTGATCTCTAGCCGTCTCTATCCTTAAACCTTGGCTAATCCTCCAGGAGTTATCTAATACAGGGCTTTTCAACCAGTGGTACGGGTACCACCTGTGGTACATTGGCACCTGGCAGGTGGTACGTGATCATCCTAGAAAAGTGGTAGCGGGGGAGGGGAATGAGCTGAACCGGTGGCAGCACCGCACAAGCCTGAGTGAGAGACGGCTGGAGCTGCAGGGCTGTCAGGGCTCAGCGGAAGTGCCAGGATAAGCGCCAGGCTCCAGCTGATCAGCGCTTCTTCGGGTCTGTCAGGGCTCAGTGGTAGCGCCAGGATCAGTGCCAGGCTCCGGCTGGAGCTCGGCGCTGATCCTGGTGCTTCTGCTGAGCCCTGAAGAAGCACCAATCAGCTGGAAAGCAGCACTGATCCTGGTGCTTCTGCTGAGCCCAGAAGAAGTGCCAATCAGCTGGAATGTTGCAGCCTCTCCAGGGTCTTGTGATTTACATTCACATGCTTGGCAATTGATTCATATTTATGACGGTCACAGTGTCCCAGGGTCATGTGAAGTGACCAAAACCTGCTGCAACCACCCAGCAGACAGGGGGGAATAAAAACCAAACACCCCCCCACCCCACCCCCACTGCCAATCCTCAACAGAAATGCTCACAACAATGAAAACCTCGGACAGGAGGAAGAGCGCAGCCGGGTGGGCAGGCAGGTGTCTTGCTCGGCTGTGGCTTGGGGGGCACTTTTTTCAGTGCCATTGTAACTTCCAACAGTCACTAAGCAAATTGTTGTAAGTCGAGGACTACCTGTACTTCATCACTTTTTTTCCTTTTTTTTTTGGTCATCAAGTTTTTGACACCTTGCTAGGCGACTGGTGGTACTCGGATGTTGCCGTATCCTAAAAGTGGTACAATGGGTGAAAAGGTTGAAAAGCCCTGATCTAATACACATTCTATTTGCTCCAGGCCATCCCTATTCCTAACTTCTAGCTGTGGTATGCAATTCTTTATTTTCAGTCCTCTAACCACCTAGAATTGATACAAGTGTTACAAGGGCATATTCTCTGTGAATAAACAATCTCTGTTCTTGCCAGACAGACTCCACAAATACTGGTAGCCCAGTATTCTTTCAAGTGCATTCCATAGCCTTGATTCGTTTTAGCAGACAGCCCATCTTAAGGAACTTTGAGTCCATATGGCTGTGGTGGCGAACCTATGGCACGGGTGCCAGAGGTGGCACGCAGAGCCCTCTCTGTGGGCACGCACGCCATCGCCCCAGTCCTAAGCCTTCAGCTGGGTTTTATAAAACCTTTTTGCTTTATGCCTCCACCGCTGTGTGCAAAAAAAAGGTTTAATCAATCAATCAATTTTAACTTCTCGCGGGGAAAAAAAAGATCTTGCAAAGTTGGAATTGATTGATTGAACTTTTTAGTCCCACCCAGTCTGCCGTTATCACTGAAGCCACGCCCATCCAATGGGCCACGCCCACCCGGCACCCGACGATACATAAGTGGGTTTTGGGTTGCAGTTTGGGCACTCGGTCTCTAAAAGGTTCGCCATCACTGCCATATGGAATTGAGGCATTAAAATGCATTAATAATGAAAACCTTATTCTTTTGGTTGAGAATTATATGCCATCAAGTTGATGATTCTTAGCAACCACACTGATACGTCTTCTCTGCGATAATCTGTTCCCAACCTGGCTCTTGAGATCTTCCAGTGGTGCACCCATCACCGCTGTAATGAATCATTCACCTTGCAACTGCTTTTTCCTGTTCTTCTCTTTCTAGTCTTATTCCTAAACATGCACTAAAGACATTTCCTGGTAGTTCAGTATGAACGTTATATACAAGTGGAGGATTCGTGCTGATATCAAACTCCAAGTTACTCGATTTGCTTCTCTCTGCTCACATTTCAGAAGAATTTGGAGGGAGAAGGCTGGCCTCTCTACAGCACTGATGACATAACATTCAATAGATTTTTGTCCTCCGTCCTATTGTTGTTTAATAATGCAGCTTAATGGGAGAAAATAGGACAGGAGAAATGGTGAACTTTCTATCACCTCTACACTCTGCTTCTTCAGATATTGTAATTTTAGCTTAGATACAAATATGGGAGGAAGAAATTCTAACAAAGATGTGGCAGGTGTGGGTCAGATCTGTAAAGCCCACATCTTTTGACTCCCTAAATTACAGGGCTCCATATGTCCCCTTAATCCTGGAAAGAGGCCGTATAACTCAAGTTTTAAAAGTGAATTTCTAGGGCCACTGCAACAGCTATCCCTTGACCTCACCAGTCAAAGCCTTTCAGTGCTGATTCCCTTCCCCCCTTTAAAGGAACAGCCTTGAGGCAGGTTATTTATTTTTCTGGGCAGTTTTTAAGCCTTATTCAGTGCTTGAGTGAAATTCAATGCCTCTCCCTCCCACTTCCACAAATCACAAAAGTAAAGGAGAGGATTCCAGATATTTTAAGGATGGGTGACTCTTTGAGGGTCAAGAATGCAAGCTTTCCCATAAACATCTTTGATTGCTGAAGCTGTAAATGGGCAGAGAAGAAGCAACATCTAAAGAGCCAAGAACATCTACAACAGTGGTTCTCAACCTGTGGGTCGGGACCCCATTTGGGGTCGATCGACCATTTCACGGGGGTCGCCAAGCAAGGCTGTCCGCCATTTTTTTTGTCCACCATTTTTTTCCCCTTTTCCGGCGGGTGCCTTACCTCCCTTGGGCTGGGCCAGCTGGTGGTCAGCCTGCTCCGTCTCTGCCACTTGCCAGCTACGCCTCGGCCAGCGCAGGGGCGGAACCACGCATGCGCGGCGCTCCCGGGCAGGGAAAGTCCTCGACTTATGACCGGTTGGGTAGTCCTCAACTTACAACCGGTTTAGTCCTCGACTTACGACCGGTTTAGTCCTCGACTTACGACCGGTTGGGGTCGCGGCGTTAAAAAGGTTGAGAACCACTGATCTACAAACATAGTAAAAAAAGTCAAGATGGCGGTCATGACTGTGCAATTAATGCTCCACCCCCTTTCCTGAGCTGTGGGGCCCAGTGGTTAGAATGCAGCATTGCAGGCTAACTTTGCCCACTGCCAGGAGTTCAATCCTGACTGGCTCCAGGTTGATTCGGCTTTCCATCCTTCTGATGTTGGTAAAATTAAGACCCAGATTGTTGTGGGCAATATGCTGACACTGTAAACCACTCAGAGAGTGCTGTAAAGGACTATGGAGTGGTATATAAGTCTAAGAGTGATTGCTATTGCTATTCTGTGTGCATGCCAAGCACATTAAAGGGAATACAATTGTATAGTTGTGGCTATCTTGACTGTTTCAATCTCCCCCAACACATACTCCTAAAAGAAATGGACAAGCAGTGTTGTAGATTAGTTTTACTTATGTTTCCTTTTCTTAGCTCCAAGCCTTTTTTGACTTTTTTGCCTTCTGCATAACTTTGCTTACCCCAAAAGGAAATTGTAGGATAGATGCATATCACTTTCTTGCGAGTTTTTGCAATACCCATGGCCACTTTTAAAAATGTGTACTGAATGATGCAATATTTTATTACAAATAGTACATGGTTTTATATCCTCCATACTTAGGTCTCAAGGCATAAAAGCAATAGCAAAAACCCAGCCCAATAAATCCACAAACTAGCATGATCTGAAGCAACACTAGGTTTCTGCAGAAAAAGCGATTTCTTCCTCTGATGGCTACTTAAACGGTGACCATTTCTTCCGGACCTTATATTATGCATTATGCATCAAAATACATATGTCTGTGGACTACGAAAATAGGGAGGCACAATCTTATAGCTTTTTTAAAAAGCCTGTAACATTTATTGGCAATTATTTATTTGCTCATTCATTCAGTAAATATATTGTTATTCCACTTTACTGCTGAAAAAGCACTTAAAGTGGCTAAAATAATTTAAACCATTAAAAATGCAAATAAATTAATGCATAACACTGCAATTAATGGCACTCAGAAACCAAAGACCTGGGAAAAATAAGGGATGCAGGGAAGGAGAAATCATCCCATACAGTATGTAAACTCTACCAGTTGAAGCTAAACAATGTTTACTCTGTGAAACGTTTTACAACAACCGTAGCGGCCGTCGTACAACAACGTACAAATAGCTTCCTTACTCAAATGTAAGGAATGCGTGATGCTGCAATCGCATATTTTAATTATACAGTTTATATTCAATCATACCCTGTCTGCAAAGTCTGTATTCGCACACAATTGACTAATTTGTGGGTTGCGTGAACACAAAGAGGAATTTTCAAGAACCGTCCCTCCCTGCGTCCGATCACACACTCTCACAACTGGAAGGCCTTTGGTAGTGTAAGGTTTTCCACTTAGCCTCACAACTGCCCCAGCATTACTCAGGAATTTAAAAGAGCCAAAGAAACTCCTGAGTCGAGGTTTCAGCAAGCAAACAACTTTTATTTTGATCAAAATAGAGTTGGGTGACCCTCATCTCTCTTCGTGGCTGGTAGAGAGATGAAGGCAACAACCAGAAAAGATGTCTTCCAACTTTTATACCTTTCCAGAACAAAAAGATCAGGTCTTGGTACTAGGCATAAGATGGCACAAAAAAACAATTCCTAGATGATGACTCATACACAGCAACCCAGGCTCCATCCGTAACTCCTTTTCCCTCCCTCCCCTTACTGTGCTCTTTTCATATAAGCAATCACCTATACCAGTGGTGGCGAACCTATGGCACGGGTGCCAGAGGTGGCACTCAGAGCCCTCTCTGTGGGCACGCGCGCCATCGCCCCAGTCCTAGGCCTTCAGCTGGGTTTTATAAAACCTTTTCGCTTTAGGCTTCCGCCGCCGTGTGCAAAAAAAAAAAAAAAAGGTTCAATCAATTAGTCAATTTCAACTTCTCGTGGGAAAAAAAAAGATCTTGCAAAGTTGGAATTGATTGATTGAACTTTTTAGTCCCACCCAGTCTGCCGTTACCACTGCAGCCACGCCCACCCAATGGGCCACGCCCACCCAATGGGCCACACCCACATGGCACTCGATGATGCATAAGTGGGTTTGGGGTTGCAGTTTGGGCACTCGGTCTCTAAAAGGTTCACCATCACTGACCTATACCTAAAGCATGAAGCCCTTACTTTTCCAATATATATATAAAGCATCTGATCAAGCAATTAACTACAAAATAATGATTACAAAATAACAAAACAATGATTACATGATAACACTATAAGTATCAATATAAAATGGTTACTATATGTAAAATAAATGCTAATGTCAAACTTAAGCATACTAAAATCATAAGCACAATAAAATCCCTTCAGTAGGAAAGCACCCTCCTTCAAAAGACACTCTGCACAAGCTCAGAAGCCCTTAAGAGCGCTCGCTCTGCCGTTGAGGCAGGGAGTTCCCAGCAGGCCGCTGCGAGATCCCCCATCGTCCAGTAGGGGGCTCTGGCGTTTGCATCAAGGAGGCTTTTGGCTTTGTTTGAACGGGGTCGCTTGGCAGCGTTGAGTTTCCTGGGTCAGAGGTAGCCCTGGCTGCAAGCAGCCGCCTCCTCCTCCTGCTCTTCCATTGTAGACGAGGCGGGCGAGTTGCACGCTCGGGGCTCCTCTCGCGCCCTTCCCCCGAAGCCCGGCGGCTCGCGGCGGCGATGTAGGCGGGCGCGCGCGGACCTTTTGCACCCCGATTTCGCGAGGCACAAAGCGGCTCCGTGGCTGCTCCGCCCCCGCCAACCCGTCTGCGCCCTCCGCGGGACACGGTGCCCGCCGCTGCCGCCGCCTTTATGAGTTCGGGCGTCCGGGAGCACAAGGTAGATTGTCCCCGCCAAGCCCCCCGGCCGGGAGTGGAATCGGGTGGAGAGCGGCGCGTCGAGTTGCAGGTCTTTGCATTGCTACCCAGGGTGGGATCATCTCCCCATCCCCCCCGAGGGTGGGAAGGAAGGACGAGCAAGCGAGGAAGCATAGTGTCTCTGAGCATACGCAAAATACCTTTCCTTTCTGAACTGTCTTGTGTTCCTTTCTCCCATTCCGAGCGAAATGCAAACTGTCGCTGATAGATGATATTATACTATAGGCTTAGTCTTCCTGTTTTCTTAGTGACAGCAGGTGTGAGTGGAAGCCTTTGTATTCTGGATGTCTTCCTGTTTTCTTAATAAAAACGACCCTTGCCTATGTAGTGAGTAAATGAGATGTTTTGGAATAAGGTCCAATGTAGGATGATGTGCTTTGCTTGATTGTTCGTTTGAGGAAGAAATGAAGTAGAACTTATAAACGTTGGCTCCTAGCAGAAGATCTACCTGAGTGGGAAGTGTCTCATTTTATTAGTGGGTTTTTTTTTATTACTGTTACAGGACATTAAGGACTGCCCAATCTAAACTTAGGCAAATATGTCTGGCTTTATAAGTACTGTAAATTGCTGCTTGCAGACATCAGAAGCTGGTCCAGCCTCCAATGTTTGCAGCACCCATCCAGTCCCCTTGACCCTTTCTAGGGAATGCAGGATTTTAAATTCAGAATATTATTTTATGTGTAAAAAAAAAAGTGGAACAAAACCCAAACTTTCCAACTAGCCTACTGAACCAAACTTGTCTTACACACGTATATCGTGCTACTAGTAACATTTAAGTTAACATAGTAAAATAATGGGAGGGGGGTCATATAAATTAGCACATGCATTCCAAATTTCAAAATACTGTGGCCTCCCAAGCAGTTTTCCTAGGGATAAAATACTTAAATGACCATAGAAAGACAGGTAAAATCCAATAAGAGAAAATATCTGTAGCTCAGAGTTGAACTGTGGAGTTCTTGGTACTCTCTGAACTTCGTTTGTTTGCAGACATTTCATTATGCAACTAAGTAACCTCCTTGTGCCTTGTGATGTTACCAAGTTGGGTAATGAAATGTCTGTAAGCAAATAACCAAGAACAGAGAGCACCAAGAACTCAAAGGTAAGTTTTTCAGGTTATTTTTAGTTGATAGAGCATGGTTATTCTTTGAACCTTGTAGCATAGATTTTCCTGCATAGAATTGATAGGAGTCCTGCGGATTTTATAATAATAATAATAATAATAATAATAATAATAATAATAATAATAATAATAATAATAATAATAATAATAATAATAATAATAATAATAAAGTTGGAAGGGACCTTGGAGGTCATGGAGTCCAACCCCCTACTCAGGCAGGAAACCCTACACCATTTCGGACAAATGGCTGTCCAGTCTCTTCTTAAAAACTTCCAGTGTTGGAGCATTCACCACTTCTGGAGGCAGGTTGTTCCACTGGTTAATTGTTCTAACTGTCAGGAAGTTTCTCCTTAGTTCTAGGTTGCTTCTCTCCTTGATTAGTTTCCATCCGTTGCTTCTTGTCCTGCCTTCAGGCACCTTGGAGAATAGCTTGACTCCCTCTTCTTTGTGGCAGCCCCCCCTTGTCCTTCTCTTCGTTAAAGTAGACATACCCAATTCCAGCAACCGTTCCTTATATGTTTTAGCTTCCAGTCCCCTAATCATCTTTGTTGCTCTTCTCTGTACTCTTTCTAGGGTCTCAGCATCTTTTTTACATCGTTCAGTGTGTACTTTTTGAAGAAGTAGCTTGTGTTGCAAGTCTGTAGATAAATTAGGTCTTTAACAGAAAAGTAGGTGAGCTGGTGGAAAATGAATTTAAAAATGGAAGATAGAAGATAATAGGTCACACACAGAAAATTTTCCAGGAATGCAGCTTTTCCAGATATGAGAACAACACTGAACTATGAATGCTGTGGGCTTACATTTGGGAGGGTGGGGCAGGCTTAAAATGTAGATGTTTTTCCTGTTGTGTGAATTCTCCAACCTTAAACCTACAACATATTGACTCCCCAACCAGGTGAGAGGAGGTCACAGGATGAGCCACATGGAGGAGAACTTTAGTCCTGAGGATGCTCGCTCACAGCTGGTGACCAAAAGAAAATTGCTTAAGATGCTAAGCTTAAGCCCCGGTCACAGCCAAGCCCGTGGCTCTGAAACAAGGGACAAGAAAATGCCATCTATGGCATGGCCCGTGAAACCAGTGCATACCATCAAGAAACGCAAAGCCTTCTTGGTGCATCGGGGTACCCAGACAGAAGAGATCCCGGATATCTGCATTGAATGTGGGAAGGTCTTCATCCAGAACTCCAGCCTGATCAGCCCGTGGCCTGTCCAGAGCGATGATAAGCCACACAAGTGTTCCGAGTGCGGGAAAAGCTTTTCTGTCCGTTCCAGCCTCAACAGGCATCAGAGAATCCACACCGGGGAAAAGCCGTACATCTGTCTCGACTGCGGCAAGCGATTCAATGACAAGTCCAACCTGACTCAGCACCAACGGATCCACACGGGCGAGAAGCCCTACGAGTGCATTGACTGCGGCAAAAGTTACAGCCGCAGCTCTCACAAGAAGAAGCATTCGAAGGAGCCGGTGGAAGAGCCGCAAGACCTTTGCGCCCCGGTGGACGGGGCCAACGCCAGTGCCGTTGACGAGAAGCCCAAAGCCAAACAGAAAGCGGAAGTGCTGAACACGTGTACAGAGTGCCTGCGGAGTTTCGGCCACAACGCTGACCTGATCAAGCACATGCGCATCCACACAGGGGAGAAGCCCTACAAGTGTAACATCTGCGAGAAGAGCTTCAACGTCAGTTCTAACCTCTTTCGACACCAGAGAATCCACACCGGTGAAAAGCCGTACGTGTGTTCCGAGTGTGGGAATTGCTTCACTGACAAATCGACCCTGGTCCAGCACCATCGGATCCACACTGGAGAGAAACCTTATGCTTGCCGGTTCTGTGGCAAATGTTTCAGCCACAGCTCCCACCATAAGAGACACGAGAAGATCCACAACCGAGAGAATCCGCTGTTTGCCTATCCAATCCCGTTGTTTTAACAGGTTGCTCCCATTGGAAGGGAGTAGTGATAACTGTGTCTTGGGGAACCCTTCCTTTATTTCTGTTTCTGAAGAGTGTAGGACCCTTTTGATAGATTTCAGTCATCTTTCGGCTGTTCCAGAAAGTTTGCTTTCAGTTGAATATAACTAAAGATGTTGTAAGCTCAAAGTGATACAGAGCAGCCTTTTCCTGCCTGGAATGCTGTACGGCAGCGTTCTTCAACCTTGGCTGCTGGAAGATGTATGGACTTCAACTCCCGGAATTTCCCAAGTAGCTTGCTGACTGGGGAATTCTGGGAGTTGAAGTCCACACATCTTCCAGCAGCCATGGTTGAGGAACATTGCTCTAGGGGTGTTGAACTGCAGTTTCAGTGGTTTGTGCTTTTCTGGGAATTTATGAGACTATAGTTCAGGGGTAGGCAACCTTGGCTCTTTTATGACTCGTGGACTTCAACTCCCAGAATTCCTGAGCCAGCATAGCTCAGCTTGGAAACCTCTCCCTTTCCCCTCAGCATGGCTGGCTCAGGAATTTTGGGAGTTGAAGTCCACAAGTCATAAAAGAGCCAAGGTTGCCTACCCCTGCTATAGTTCAATACATCTGGAGCACACCGATTTAGAGAAAACTACTGGGTAAGTTTGAATTCTCAAAGTGTGCTGACTTTTGGTAAGAGCTTTAGAATGTTCCAGGTGGGGTTTTCAGAATATCGATATTCGGTTATTTCTCAGATAGGTCCTTCACAGGAATATTGGGGGTACTTTGAAATCCTGTATATATATTACTTCTGTTTTTGTATGGAAAAACTATCAAATTATTTATTGATAATCTAACTGTATTTAATTATGAGTGAACTTCCTGGTAATTCCATTGTTTTGATTCCCTTTGTTTCTGGCTCACCTACACAATCCTTCCTCTCAGCCAGGGATCTCCAGGTATGCTGGATAATGGCTCTCCTCCTCCTTCGCTTCAACCTGGGGAAGATGGGAGTTGTAATCACATACATCTGGGTATCCTGGACTGAGAGAAGCTGGATTGCACGGACTAGGCCACAAGTGAAGAGAGATGGGAAGGATCCCAATCTCTATGCAAAGACTTGGTGGAGTAATTTAGGCGAGGTGTAAAATTGCCTGAATAAATCTTTGGCTTTAGGGGAGAGTGGTATTTCCTGGCCATTGAACACTCTCTACAGCCATCTGCTAAATTAGGAGGCCCAAGTTCGTGAAACCTATGTTTAGATGGACTGAGATTAATCTTTTTTTTTTTCTAGAATCCTTGTTGTGGTTAGCTGAGTGGGTTGAGTTCCCTTGAGGCCTCTCTAAAAATTATGTTTCCCAAATCTTGGATCTGTTCTTTGTTGCTCTTTCTCAATCTCCGCATTTGGCAATTAGGAATGGACATCCAGCGGCTGAAGATGGTCATAATTCTCTAATGACAGGAAGACAAATTGTGCGTTGGCATTTTAAGAGACTGTGTGGCTATTGTGCTTGGACTTCCCCAGGCCAGAGACTCCATCAGTTGCTCACCCAGGAGACTGAGGAGGTGTGTATATATATATATGTCTGTGTGGCTGTGTGTCACATTTACACACAGACTGATTAAAAACCAAACCAAGCAAGGTGGGATCTGAAAGTAACTCAACACACCTGGATTAGCGGACCACTAAACATATGAATGCATTATGTAACAAAACAGGGGATATTTGTACTTTTTTTTTATGGTGAGCAGGTCACATATAGATAGCATTTATTCCACCATGAAGAATCTTACCAAATTTCTTAGTGGACCCCAAGTCCTGATTTTCTGATGCTATTTTATTTTATTTGAAGTATCACAGCCTTCAGGACATAATTGGACTATCCGGAAGAGCTGCAGTCCCCCGATCCCTTAATTTCTGTGTATGTTCCCATTTGTTAAGTCCAACTTGTGTTCAGATACATATTCTCACCAGTTCTGATCCATCTAGCAATCCCTGTAACTCAGACTGGAGAAAATATTGTTTGAATCTTGGCACTTTGCAGGCAAAGTTCTTCCCTCTGTGCCTTGGATTCTTGTCTGTATTTTTAAAAAAAAAGAAAAAAAAAATGGAGAGAAAGAAAAGATCCATCAGGAATATGTAGTGAGAGTTGTTTTGATTAATTAATGAAAAGAAGGCAAATAATGTTGAACTTTAGAAGTCAGGTGGGGCTGTATATCTAGATCTAACAGAAGTAGCCAGAAAATGAAAAATAAGTAACACATTGGGGAAGGTTTGGAATTAGCTGTCCATAGAAGAACGTTTTTGGCTGTAGCAAAATAATTTTTGTGGTTACCTTTTATCCTTTCCGTAGATATCCTTTATCAAAATATTTGTCATTTAATAGAATCCGATAGGATCTTTGACCTGTTCTAGCAGTTGATTCTACGGGTTAATTAAGGCTTTTAAGTTTTTATTGATGATTCTGAGAAGGAAAGGGGTAAGTTCCTAGTTCTACAGATACAGGGAAAAAGAACAACAACCAAAAAAAACCCACAAAGCATTCCAGTTGTTTCTGTTTGCTTTTTTTTTTAATGTTCAAGAGAGCAATAACTTGGTTAACACAGGGGCACTTAGAATGTTTTCACATTATTTGTAAGAATTTTGGTTTTGCGCTCTTTGTGTGGGTTTGTTTTCTTTGTTTTTAAGTTGGCCTGGTACAAGCTGACCTCAAATGTTTCTGCTGCTTTGTCTGCCAACACAATCTCTGAAATATCACTTGCAGCGCTGCCCTCAGTCTAACATTCATTACGTTGGTCATTGCAGCACTTGGCACAACTCTACCCCAAAGTATGTTTGCAATGGCCTAGAGTGTCTTGAGTGCCCAGAGCACTACTTCCTTTTGTGTTTTGCATTCTTGGATAGCCAAGGCAGTGAACCTTTGTATCCCCAGAAGCTCATTTGAAAGAATAATGGGGTTTTTTCTAGGTCAGTAACTATGAAAGGTTCCATGCCGCCTCCTCAAGATCAGTTTCACAGAGGCGGACTGTGGCCTAGTTCGCTTTTTTTAAAAAGGGTTGTGCATCAGGGGTAAGGGAACTTTTCTCCCTCCAAATTTGGTTCGTCTCCAGTTCGTAGCAGTCCCCGCTGCTCTGTCTAGAGTAGCATTTCTCCGCTTGTCAACTTTATGGAGTCTGGACTTCAACTCCCAGAATTCCCCAGCCAGCAGGGATGGCTGGGGAATTCTGGAAATGGAAGTCCAGACTTCATAAATTTGCTAAGATTGAGGGAAAACTCTGGCCTGGAAGGTGACATGCTCCCATTCCTGATCGATCAGTCAAGGCCAGCTAGTTGTGAGAAATTCAGGTTCAGTGCTAGTATAACTACCAGATGTTGAAGGCAAAGAGGTGATTATGTTCCATCCCGTAACTAATTAAAATCTCTCAGTTTCTAGATGGGTCATAGTAGAGTTTTGCATTATATTACTTTTCCCACTAACTAGGCTGGTCTGCAAAGATGGGGAGATAATCCAACATTCTCAGCAGACACTAAGTCAGTGATGGCGAACCTTTTAGAGACTGAGTGCCCAAAAACCGGCCTGCCCCCGCTCTGCCCCCCGTGCCCCCGCTCCACCCCTGCTCCGCCCGTCCACAGGGCCACTTACCACAGATCACCCAGGCAGCCTTGCAGCGCCATGGCAGCCACGCCCTCCGCCCGCAGCAGCATCTGGACGTGATGGGGCGCGAGGGCGGAGTCTTGCCCCTGCTGCCCAGCTGCCATGTGCTTGGCTGCGCTGCTCTGCATGGGCTGCACCTGGGAGAGCCTCTCCTCTGGGCAGGCTGCTGGTGAGGAGGGGGCTGCGGAGGGAGGCGGGGCTGGGGCAACAGCGCGTGTGCCCACAGAGAGGGCTCCAAGTGCCACCTCTGGCACACGTGCTATAGGTTCGCCACCACTGCACTAAGCTGTCAGATTCAATGGGTTTTCAGTCTGAATCAGCAAGGTTATTACCAAATGTTTCCTCCCACTCTCTTGCTTGCTCCAATACTCACACAGTGTTACATATAGTTGGTACACTAAGCTTAATGATGGAACTTGAATGAACTATGTCATCGGGCATCTATGAGGTGTTTATGGTCCATATCTTTCCCATGCACTGAGTTTTCCCACAGTCTGTCCATCTGTTTCCCAAGGCAAGATTTCCCATTAATTTCAGGTATAAATACATCTCTACACAGGAAATAACTTTCCCTACACCGGGAGGGTTACCTTACTGGATCTCACCAGTAAACAGTGGGGGGACCGGGGGCTCTGGATTGGTGGGTATTGAAACCTGCTCCCCATAGTGACTACCGTTAATTTAGAGCACAGCTCGGTGTGTATGTGTGTGTATGTGTCCACGTGAGTCACTTTCCCCCCCCCAAAAAAAGGTAATGTATCATTTTAAAGCAATCATGCTGTTAAAGTGAATGGAGATTTATAATAATTAAATTGGCATAGTATCTAAGCATTTCCCTGGTGAATGAAAATTAAAAAATAAAGTAAAATCCAGCTTATTATGTTCAGTTTGCCTCTTTCTATTTTTCTGTTCTAAATTCCACCACCGACCGTACTTCTAGGGCAGACGTGGGTATTTTACAGCCCCTGGGCCACATCTGGCCTCTTGGCTGTCCCTGTCTGGCCCCTTCTAATTTCAGCTGGAAATTAGAAATCAAATGTCAATAAGAATATGCCCTGCACGCAGTACAATTGCATTGCCTTTACCGTATTTTGAAGATGACTGCTTTTTATTTTCAATTTATGTATTTGTGTGCATGTATACATACGAATCTTCACAGCCCTATTGATTTGGCCCTCCTTAACAGTCCAATTTCTTACGTGGCCCCTTGGGAAAATGTATTGCCCACCCATGTACTAGGGGCTCACTTCTTGGATAATTAAGCCGTACATACATAACCTTCGTGCTACTCCCTTTTGGGGTAAGCAACATTACACAAAGGGCAGAAACGATGATGTCTTTTTTTGCAACCCAGAGAAATGGTAGGCAAGGGCACCAGCATCAGTCACAGTTATGCCATGTGCACCATTTCTTCCTAATGGAAATAAAAAGGCAAGTCATATTTTGGCCCGGATCCCCCAAATGCAACTGAAGAATGTGTAGCTTATTCTATGCCGAGATCTTGAATTTAGACAGTGACCTGCAAATCAATACAACTGGTGTTTGCATCACACCAATGGTAAAGGGCAGCATGCTGACTCTCCGGAGTGGGCGGAAGGAATTGCAGGTAGCACATTCATTTAGTGACCGTTCAAAATTAGGGAGGACCCCCAAACACATGTTACTTACAACCCAGTCACTAAGTTGTGGCTGCTGCAGCACCCACATGGTCGCTCCGGAAAGGTCCACAGAGGTTTGCAGCAGTCCAGAACTTGTGTTAAGAGAAGCTGACCTTGTCCTCTGGGTTGCATGGCCACCATTTTCAAAGCACCCACAATTCAGGCTGCCCCCCAAAACAGCAGCTGCTTCTGGGATCACACCATACAGACAAAGAGGAACAAAGAGGCTTCCCTAATGCCAGCGCCTGAGAGAGGTAAGTGTGTAATGGGTGATGTGGGGTGAGGAGGAGGGTGTGGGGACCGGAGGGGTGGGAAGTAGATCCAAGGCCTGTAGGGTCCAAAGCCGAGCACCGGGTACCTCAGAGTGGGAGAGGCCTTGTGAGGCCTGGGAAGGGCCAATGCTAGGCCTCCCAGGGACCTCCCCTGGAGGCACCCGATGCTCCACTTAATGACCCACGTGTTCATTTAACAACCATATTGGGGAGAACAGGGATGGGGCTTATAAGTGAGTTCATCACACGGACACTTCACTTAGTGGCCATTACAACTTCTGACCACAGTGTGCAGGCTCCATTGCGATCATGAGTGGATGGCTGCCTGTACCCTGAGGGACAGGAAGAAGAGCTAAAGCCAAGACAAGGGTCAGATAAATGAAATCTTAACTTAATAAAATATGAAACAATGAAATAAAAATATTCTTGAAAAGAAGGATTAGAGGAAATCATTGTTCAGAAAAGAACAACATCCAACCCCAGCTTTGCTTTATTCCCCTCATTCTTAGGTTTCCTCTATGCTTTGTTTCCAATTAAAAAAAATAGTAAAATGTATAAATCTTATCTCTGCCTCAGTGATCATCTACAGCAGGGGTCTTCAAACTTGTCCCTTTTTTGACTTGTGGACTTCAACTCCCAGAATTCCTCAGCCAGCGTGCCTGGCTGAGGAATTCTGGGAGTTGAAGTCCACATGTCATAAAAGGGCCAAGTTTGAAGACCCCTGATCTACAGCAAAGGTTTCATCACTAACTTTTGGTTCTTGAAAATGCTCCTATTTTGGAGAAGGAATGTGAAACTATACAGGTAGTCCTCGACTTACGATGACAGTGGAGCTCAAAATTTATGTTGCTAAGTGAGACTTTGGTTAAGTGAGTTTTGCCCCATTTTATGACCTTTATTGCCACAGTTGTTAAGTGAATCATTGCTGTTGTTAAGTTAGTAACATGGTTGTTAAATGAATCTGGTTTCCCCATTGACTTTGCTTGTCAGAAGGTCACAAAAGGAATACCACCACCGTCATCAATATGAATCAGTTGCCAAGCATTTTAATTTTGATCACCTAACCATGGAGATGCTGCAACATTCATACATCATAAGTCACTTTTTTCAGTGCTGTTGTAACTTTGAATGGTCACTAAATGAACTGTTGTAAGTTGAGGACCACTTTACTTTTTGATATTCCTTTCAGGAAATTGGTGGTCTGGTGAATATCTTAAGCCATGTCCTTCTGTTTTGGATGAATAAATGCAAAAGAATCCTTACTGGCTGTTTCCGTATTCAAAATCACGTTCAAAAACTATGTTCAACTTCATATGCATTGTGTGCTGTTTTTAATCAGCCCAATTGTGAGGAGAATATCCAAACCTGGAATTTTTTTTTCCCTCTCCCTGAGTGAACATTTTTATAATAAGCCTGATGCTTGGGTTTATGTATTCTGCTACACTGGGAGTCACTTAACAAGCCAGAGTTGGCTATATTTACACACTGCATGAAATTTAAACTGTGGTCTCCAATAAGCTAAGCATTCAGCGCAACAAGCCAAAATCAGCAAAGTACCCATAATTTATCCTGATACATGAACTGAGACAGAAGTTTTATTGTTTTTTTCCTGGACTGGGAACTTCTACCCTTACAAGTATGTTCTGTACTTTTTCTGATGCATTTTGGAAAAATAAATTTAGACTCCATAACAAAATCTTGTCATACATCTAAGGTTCTTTTAGTGGAACCCCTGAAAAATGGTTTCTAAAAAGGTAAGCAGGTAAGCAGAATTGTGATGTTTGGCTGTTATGCTTACTTGTATCCATGACATTATTCTTTTGTTTAACTTTGGCTCCAGTCTGAATCCAAGACATTTTTAGGGCAAGGGCAATGTTTTTTGAAATCTCTTCTATGCTCTGCATTTGTAGCATTGTTTTATAACCCCTTGGCTGATGCTGTTTTATGGAGAATATCATCCAACCATGGGAGTTATTTCTTCATGGTCTGCTGGTGACCATTAGCTGTGAAAGAATTAAACAAACTAATGAAAGATAGGACTTGGCAGCTCCGGGTTATAATCTTCAGATATTCAGTTAGGCTTGCAGGCTTTCGCATATAGCCCTTCAGCCACTACAAAACGCTTCAGCAAATGTGTCTGATCTAATCAGGCTATAGATAGGTTGGTGGTCTGTTGAAGCCAATTGAAGAAAGTTTTGATCCTCAGGAAAGGTAGTGACAGACTTATATCCTCCAGTGCAGGGGTGTCAAACTTAATTTCATTGAGCACTGCGGTTGCCCTTGGGGGGCCCGGTGGGTGTGGCCAGGGTGGGTGCAGCCTACTGGGTGGGCATGGATGGAGTGGGTGTGGCCTACTGGGTGGGCATGGCCAGCTCTACATTGTTCGCGTCAAGGGTGCCTGTGGGGGCCTGGGCAGGAGTGGGACAGATCTGAGGGTCTCTGGCAGAAGGGGGTGGGACCAGGGCAAGCGCCAAGGCATGGTCCATTTCTTCATTCCTCACAAAGGGTGACACCTCCCCAGCATGCACCCAGGGGGTGGGTCCAATGCGGCAGGGGCTGGTTCCTCGCTGTTTCCGGACGGCCTTGTGGAGCTAAGACTGAATGCGTTTCAGCATAGATGGCCACCACAAAATTGTACATTGGTTCCCGGCTGGCCTGGGCCAGGGCCAAGGCAGTGGGGGCCGTTCCCTCACTGTTTCCAGGATGGCTTCGCGGGCCACATGAAACCACTTCGCGGGCCGCATCCGGCCCCCTGGCCTTGTGTTTGACATGTCTGCTCCAGTGGCTTTAGGAAATACGGTCTGGGCAAATTCCCTGAGCTTTGAGCCCCTTTGATACATTAGTTTTATCTCTAAGACGACTTATCCCAGGCTCCTTTTCCTCAATAACTGAAGCATACAAAGGATTTGCAATTTACATGCAAGTAGTCCTTGATTTACAACCACAGCTAAGGCCAGAATTTCCATTGCTCAGCAAGGCAGTTGTTAAGCAAATTGTGCCCAGTTTTTATGATCTTTTTTGCCACCGTTCTTAAGCAAATCACTGCAGTACAATGAACTATGTGATCATCAAAGTGAAACCAGATTCCCAGATTGACTTTAAAGGTTAGAAGCCAACTGAGAAAGTCATAAATGGTGACCACACAATCCTGGGATGCGGCAACTGTTGTAAATACCTGCTGCTTGCCGAGTGCCAGGATGTTGATCACGTGTCGGTAGGGATGCTTTTACAATTATAAGTGCAAGGACTGGTTGTAAGTCACTTTTTTCAGTACTGTTGTAACTTTGAACAGTCAATAAACAAATGGTCATAAGTCAAGGACCACCTGCATAACTTGTGTGAGTTGAATGTTATAGAAACTGTTATTCACTTGATACCAGGGGTCTTCAAACCTGGCTCTTTTATGACTTGTGGACTTCAACTCCCAGAATTCCTCAGCCAGCGTGCCTAGCTTAGGAATTCTGGGAATTGAAGTCCACAAGTCATAAAAAGGCCAAGTTTGAAGACCCCTGATTTATACTTTAGATGGGGAAATAACATTCGTGACTGTTTTCCGTTTCCTTATTCAAACTTCATTCTCTAAACAGAGGTGGATGCAAACATATTTCGGGGAGACACAACATAAAGGGCATTTTCATAAAGCTGCCCTTGCCTCCCTAAATAATCCCTTCATTCCTAAAACTGTTCTTGCATGAAGCAGGTGTGAAAATGACTAGAGACAGTTTGTGCACTTCCAGTCAATCTCAATGGGTTATTTTAAAGCAAGGAAGAAAAATAATTTGTCTGTTAAATTATTATTATTAATACAGTATTAAAAGTAGTCCTTGATTTAGGACCACAATTGAGGCCAAAATTTATGTTGCTAAGCGAGATGGTTGCTAAGGGAGTTTTGCCCCATTTCTTGCCACAATTGTTAAGTGAATCACTGCAGTTGTTAAGTTAGTAACAAGGTTGTAAAATGAATCTGGCTTCCCCATTGAGTTTGCTTGTCAGAAAGCCACAAAAGGTGATCCCATGACTTGGGGATACTGCACCCATCATAAGTACATGTCAGTTTCCAAGCCTCTTAATTTTGATCACATGACCACGAGGATGCCGCAAAGGTTATAAGTGTAAAAAAATGGTCATAAGTCACTTTTTTCAGTACTGTTGTAACTTTGAACGGTCACTAAATGAATTGTTGTAATTCGAGGACTACCTGTATTATCAAAAAGCCTGCAGCATGGGGTGCAAGGATTTGAGGAAAGAGGTGGGGAGAGCCATATCAGGAGATGAGAATTGGCGGTAATTCCTGCCAAAAGGAATGCAGACTCCCTTCTGCTTAAGTGGAGCTCAAGTGTTTCAATGAGATGGAAGAAAAACAGAGGCCCAAAGTCCCAAATTACATAAGTAGCAAGTGTTTTGCTCCAGTAACATCTCACATGATGTACAGCAATCAGTGCGACAACTTTGAAACGCATTGTACACGGCAGCACATAATAGTCAACCTTTCACAAAGGTTGCAACACAAAAAATGGGGGGAAGGGAAGAGTTTTCAGCCAAAAGCACGAGGACAGATTGGACCACATGTTATATGTTTTGTGAGTGAAGCAATAATCTCATTATCAGGATATTACACCAACAGAAATCCACCACTGCCTCCCCACGACCTGATCACCTCACGAATTTATTTATTTTTCATTTTGGGGGGGCTGGGGAACTTTTCAATGCTGCTATTGGAAAACTGAGACAAACAAATGAAGGCCCATCTATTCCGGGCGGCCGGCCTGGCGTAGTTTGATTATGTTTCAGTGGGGTTTTTTTGTATGGGTGTGTTTTTAGAACAGGCCTGTTATTTAATTCGATTTTAGAACAGAAACTATTTATTTATTATCGTGGTTTTTAGTATCGCCTGTTCACCGCCCTGAGTCCCGTAAGGGAGATAGGGTGGTATATAAATTTAATAAATAATAAATAAACTCAAATTCATCTAGTGCAGGGGTCTTCAAACTTGGTCCTTTTATGACTTGTGGACTTCAAATCCCAGAATTCCTCAATCAGCCATGCTGGCTGAGGAATTCTGGGAGTTGAAGTCCACAAGTCATAAAAGGGCCAAGTTTGAAGACGCCTGATCTAGTGATTTTCCATGGCTGATCCAAGATATTAATATTGGAAGCACACTACTTCAATAAAAATTTGAAGGATATTTGTATTACATTGAGAGATACTTATGGGTGTACTCCACTCCTGATTTTAGATGAGTCCTGGAGAGAGAAAACACTCATGTAGATAATCTGAAATGAGATCAGTTGCTGGCAAATCAGGAAGGTGAGCTGGGTGCTTTTATATTTAAAACATCTTGCTTCTCCTTGGCCTCTGCACTTGAAAGTTCTCAAGCTGAAGGACTACAAAGAATCTAAGTTTGAAGTTGCAGCTAGAATGCTGGATTAGGTGCTGGCTTGGAAAGCAGGAGGACTTGGTAGCTAAGCTGGTGGGTTTCTTGATAGTTTGTAGCTTGACATTCTGTCTGGCTGTCACAATGAAAACAGATCTGAACCTTTCGTATTGTCCAGGCGGCTTGCACACAAAGGGGTCTCAAATTCCATCGGCAGTAACAGAATTACTTGCAGGATTCACCCCAAACCTACATGTTTCACAGGCTTGGGTTCATGAATCTCACTTAGTCATAATGTGGTTTGCTTGATTTGGATCTACATTATTTCCCAAAGACACTAGGCTTGAAAGCGGGAGATAGTGAGTTCAAATCCTGCCTTAGTCACGAAAATCAGCTGGGTGACTTTGGGCTAGTCCCTCCCTCAGCCCAACCCACCTCACAGGTTGTTGTTGTGGGGAAAATAGGAGGAAGGTGCATTGGATTATGTTTGCCACCTTATTTGTAAAAACAATAAAGTTGGGATACAAATAAGTAAATATGGTCAACTGAAGAGGGGCAAGAAATCTAGGCTACAAAAATTCAGGTGGCCACTAGATGGCAGCCACATGCTAAGAGGGGGTGGGACAAGAATCAGAGAGTGGAAGCTTTAAAGAGAGGGATCCAAATTTATTTACAAAGCGTATAGCTCTCCCTCCCTCACACTTTCCAGAAAGCCAGCCCTATGAGTAGGATGCTCTGAGATGCAATTCAATGAACTTCCACAGTGGGAAAACTTGGAAACTTAATCCAATAAGCAATTACAAAATAAGGCTTAAAGATCTTTATGATCTTGAAAAATGAAAGGTTTTTAATTGAATTGAAGTCCATAAATTGAGTCAGTTTGGTATAGTCTTCTTCAAATTATTGGAATTTGAATATTCTTTATTGGCCAAGTGTGACTGGACACACAAGGAATGTGTCTCCGGTGCATAAGCTCTAAATCTATATGCAAGCAACAATGTGCTAAATAATACATCATATGATACAATCATAAATCATAAGATACAACCAACAAGTGATAGTCATAAGATACCAACAGGAGTAGATAATAGGAAAGGTGAGAAAGATAATACAGGTAGTCCTCAACTTAGAACCATAATTGAGCCCAAAATTTGTGTTGCTAAGTAAGAAATTTGTTAAGTGAGTTTTGCCCCATTTTACAACTTTTCTTACTACATTTATTAAGTGAATCACTGCAGTTGTTAAATTAGTAACACAATTGTTAGGTGAATCTGGTTTCCCCATTGACTTTGCTAGTCAGAAGTTTACAAAAGGAGATCACATGACTCCGGGACATTGCAACCATCGTAAATGAGAGTCAGTTGTCAAGCATCCCAATTTAAATCATGTGACCATGAGGATGCTGCAACGGTCATAAGTCACTTTTTTGTGATGTTGTAACTTCAAACAGTCACTAAACAAACTATTGCAAGTTGATGACTACTTGTACATGATTCAAAATCCTTAGGCATAAGACAGTCCCGTGGGAATTAGGTGTTTAGCAGAGTGATAGCTTGGGGGGGGGGGGGGAACCGTGTCTAGTCATTTTGGCATGCAATACCCTATAGTGGGGTCCTGAGGAGAAATTTGGCCACTTTAAGATATGTGGACGTCAACTCGCCAAATTCTCCAACCCACATAAGGGAGTAGTTGACTCCCCACATGTTAAAGTGGCCAAGTTTGAAAAACACTAGTCTAGAGGTTAAGATGCTAGATTAGGAACTGGGAGACCAGGAATTCTAGGCCACGACTTTTCAACCAGTGGTACGGGTACCACCTGTGGTACATTGGCACCTGGCAGGTGGTACGTGACCATCCTAGAAAAGTGGTAGCGGGGGAGGGGAATGAGCTGAACTGGTGGTAACACCGCACAAGCCTGAGCGAGAGACGGCTGGAGCTGCAGGGCTGTCAGGGCTCAGCAGAAGCACCAGGATCAGTGCTGCTTTCCAGCTGATCGGTGCTTCTTCGGGGCTGTCAGGGCTCAGTGGAAGCACCAGGATCAGTGCCAGGCTCCAGCTGGAGCTCGGCGCTGATCCTGGTGCTTCCGCTGAGCCCAGAAGAAGCGCCGATCAGCTGGAATGTTGCAGCATCTCCAGGGTCTTGTGATTTACATTCAGATGCTTGGCAACTGATTCATATTTATGACGGTCACAGTGTCCCAGGGTCATGTGAAGTGACCAAAACCTGCTGCAACCACCCAGCA